>NW_026896878.1:0-258830 GCF_033153095.1 Gastrolobium bilobum | reverse complement strand
AAATCAAAGTGAGTTAAAATTATGATTTGGAAGTATAGGGAAATTAGAAAGGGAAAAAAATAAAAGGTTCACTTATTCACAAACTTTTGCAATTGATCAAGGATGTCACAATAATTATGTGTATAATTGTTAGGAAAGGATGTCAAATAATTATGTAATGTTTGCATTCCTTCATTAAGTAAACACACTATGCAGGCATTGTATCAAATTTATCAAGTAAACACACAAAGTTATAAAGTTATCTCATTCTAATAGATAAAGACACAAAATAATATTTTTTTATTTAAAATTTAAATTAAAAAATATCTATTTTCTTTTCAATATTTTCATTCATTGTGTCTATCTCTTTCTTAAAATGAAAATGAAGACATATCTTATGTAATTTAAATTGATAAACAACAAACCCCAAATAAATATAGAAAAAAATGTTTCTGCAGTTAATGTAGATGAGTTATCTGCATTTATCCCAAAACGACGTTGTTTTGGTATTGAAATCTTAAAAAATTATAAATATAAAGACTATTATAATCCTGAAATAAATTAAAATTACATAAACACCATGATTTCTGTCCAAAACGACGTCGTATTGGCTTATTGCAGATAATTGCAAACAAAGCGAACCCATAAATAAAACAAATAGTCGAAGGCTTTTTGACCCTTTTACCCTTCATTAATTAATAAATAACCATTTTGTCCCTTATTCAAAATTATCTACCAATATGTCCCTTTTTAATCGATTAACTTAAAAATTTAATCAATTAAATGGTCAAAATTGGATAAAATGGTTGACTTGAAGATTTAATCGATTAAATCTCCCAATAGGCAACAAAGGTCAAATCTCCTCCATAAAAAAAAGCAGATTCCATGCATATGAAGCAAATCAACAAGCATAGATAACCAAACAAACAAAGAAACTAACAAAAGAAAAATGATTATTGGAAACTGGATTGATTTACATGAACTGATTTTGTTACTTTCTAATGTATTGGTTGATGGTTAAAATCTATCTGTAGTAGTTACGATTCTTGCAAACACTGTTAATGGTTTGATTTAGGAATAGCACGAAAAGAAAAACGATTCTTGGAAACTGGATTGATTTACATGAACAGGCCTGCATCCATTTCTACCTCTCACATGAAAACCTTGCTTATTACATGAAAAACGACGCGAAGTGATCCTATTGTCAACCTCGAAACGATAACAGCGATCAAGGCGAACAACGAACCCTTCCCGTCTTGCATATTCATCATAAAAATACTTAGCAGAATCTTCAATAGTTTTCCGTGTATTTGAGGTTATTTGAATCTTGAATTTAATATAATAGGAGCTGATTGTGATTTGTATTTAATAGGAGCTGATTGCGATTTGTATTTAATAGGAGCTGATTGCGATTTGTATTTAATAGGAGCTGATTGCGATTTGTATTTAATAAGATGCAATCAGCTCCTATTAAATACAAATCGCAATCAACTCCTATTACATTAAATTCAAAATTCAAAATTCAAATAATCTCCAATACCGTGTTCGTCTCATTTAATCAATGCTTTCACGCTCATTTGAGATATTTAATCGATTAAATATAAGTTTTAAACGATTAAATCAATTAAGAGGGATATTTAATCGATTAAATCTTCAAGTCAACCATTTTTTGTCAATTTTGACCACTTCAAGTTAATCGATTAAAGAGAGACAGATTGATAAATAGTTTTAAATGAGAGACAAAATGATTATTAATTAATTAACGAAGGAAAAAAGGTAAAAAAAAAAAATAATAACGACCAATAGTCGAATACTAAAGAAACCTAAAAATTTGCACTTTTTTGTATTTATATTAATGCATTATTCGTGTAGATAGCATTCCGGTATTCCATCAATCCTGAAGATGGATAAACCAACCTCAAAGCGGCAGAAAACAGAAGAAAATGCTATCGGCATGGACAGGATCAAGCGGCAGAAAACAGAAGAAAACCCTGACGGCAGAAAACAGAAGAAAACAGGATCAAGCGGCAGAAAACAGAAGAAAATACTGTCGGCAGGGACAGGATCAAGCGGTAGAAAACAGAAGAAAATGCTGTCGGCAGGGATAGGATCAAGCGGCAGAAAACAGAAGAAAACAGGATCAAGGGGCAGAAAACAGAAGAAAATGCTGTCGGTAGGGACACGATCAAGCGGCAGAAAACAGAAGAAAACCCTGACGGCAGGGACAGGATCAGTGATATGCCTGATGCAGTCTTGTGCCACATCCTATCATTCCTTCCAACTAAAGACTGCGTGACTACGAGCACTTTGTCTCGTAGGTGGCGCCATATCTGGAAGGATCTTCAAGTCCTTGACTTTTGCCAAAACTCTTGCCAGGGATTCGAGCATTTAGCTGTTTTAGTAAATAGGGTTCTAGCTCTGCGAAAGGGTTATGATATTCGAGGGTTTCGACTCTCGTGTCTTTACTCTGACAGAGACTCCAGCTCAGTGGCTAAGTGGGTCCAAATCGCCATTGGGCCTAACCTGGAGGAACTGCGGCTTGAACTGCATTCCAACGCTGGATTTCGTTCAATGCCTCACACCCTCTTCACTTGCAGCAAGCTCGTGTCACTGTCTTTGTCCTACGGAATCCACATAGAAAAGCCTGCAGCAGTTTGTTTGCCATCCCTAAAGATGCTTAATCTATGTCATATAAATGTGGATTTTTATGAAACCCTCCTCTCTGGGTGCCCTGCCCTCGAAACCCTGACTTTGTCTATTTGTGCCAAATGCTTGACCAAAGTCCACGTCCCTCCTTCCTTGAAGAGGTTGGAGTTCCAAGTTTTTTCTTCTCAATGGGAATCTTACCTGGATATAGATGTGCCAGGTCTTGAGTACCTTTCAATCGTCCATGCGACTAGCTCCTTTCATTGTAAGTTTACCAATTTACAGCATGTGGTGGATGCATTTCTTGATGTGGGAGGAGTGGAGAAAGCATCTGTCAACACTTTTCACAAGCTTATCCGAGCTCTGTGTGGAACAAAATCTCTAAAATTGGGTTATTTCTCAACAAAGGTCAAGTTTTATTATCACTATTTTTCTTCTTGTTCTTCTTCTTCTTCTTTTTGATGAATTCTGTACTGATATTATATATGATATAACTTCTTGTTGTCTTGCAGATGCTACTTTGTCCCTATTTTAGATTTTCCGAATTTTCGCCATTTACTTCGTCTGGAGATCATTTTTCCATGTTTCAACTCAAGTTTTCTGAGAAATGTCACGTACTTCAAGTTCTTACAATTAGTAACTGGGAGGTTTGTTGAGCTTTCAAGTTTAAAGATTTGACCTATATTAAATATATTCTTTGCTTCCATTTACGAGTGTTGTTTTTCCTTTTTACCGCCAGGAGCAGAAACCATTACATTTACAAAGTTGGGCGCAGCCAACAAGGGTTCCTAATTGTCTTCGATCACACCTGACCTCTTTTGAGTTTGACGGCTATCGAGGACTTGAAGATGAGCTGGAATTTGCCAAATATATTTTACGATATGGATTTGTTTTGAAGGCAATGAACATCAGTTCCCACAGATCGTTGGACTTAAGCGAAAAGAGGGATATTCACAGACACTCATTATATGATATACGACCGGGCTCTAGCGTGTGCCGATTTTATTTTTTTTGAGCTGAATCTCATTAAGGTATGAACTCTCAACATCTTCTGCGTGGCTTACTGTTAGTGATATAGTTCACTTAGCTTTGCTGATGTTACTGTACTTCTGTATGTGTTAGATCGCTACTGTTCTTTTCTGTTTTCTAGTCTGTTAGTTAGTTAGTCTGTTTCTGACTTTATCTTGCTCTATAAATGGTTATCTCTCAGATCTCCTCTCTCTCTCTCCTTACCAAACTCTGATTCTTAATGAATCAAGATCACTAGAATTTGGTTTATTTTGCACAAATAGATTTGATGTACCTTTATTCTTATATGTATATCACCACGTTTCATGTGGAATTACATAATTCCATGCCCCCAAAGTTCCTAAATTTTCTTTGAATAAGTTATGATGTGACAATGCCTCCAAAAAAAATATTGTAGTTTTTGCTTCTGCAACGTTTTTCTCTTATATTTTTAGGTTAGTTTTATTTTATTTTTTTATTGCTAGCATTATCATTATTTTTTTCTCTTTCCTTTTCCGGAATCTTTTATTTTATTTATTATTTGTTTTTTTTTTTTTTGGGTTCATTGACCGTCCATCCCAACTAGTTTGTTATATAATGCCAAATGACCTGATTTTTTAAAAGCTGATTTTGTCTTATGGATTGAATTTAGGTAAACTACTAATGGTAAATTTATGTAGCCCAATACACCAGCGGAGATTAGGAATTTGTAATTTCTGGTTATTTTTTTTTTATTTTTTTTGGTAGACGTAATTTCTGGTTATTTAGTCTTACTTGTTATGATAAATTAAATTTAATTGGTTTTGACGAACATTTTTCACTATATGTTTTGCAGTGCTTCTCACTTTTATTGGAAAGGTTTGGAGACCGTGGTCCTTAGTGCGCCTTGTGTTGCCATGTTTTGCCAGATGCTTTCGGCTTCACTAAAGTATTTTATAGACATTTAACCAGGACATGGTACACAAAGTTCAAAATTATAGCCAACATTGTTTGCTGGCCTAGTGAAATAGTTCTTCCCCTCTTGGTTTTAAATTTATTGACTTTTTTGTGCAGAATGGGGATGGAAGTGCCGTCTTTTGGCCTTCTGTTCCCACCACTTAAATATATGCCAGGAAGAAATATCAACCTGGTTACTTAGTGTTATTTCAACATAATTATTGATTGAGGTTGCTTTTCCTGGAGAGAGATAGACGTACTATGTGCTTCTTTTGTATTGAGTTCGCTAACTCCTTTTTCTTATTAAAATGAAAAACTCAAGGGTGGGTTAATTAAAAATGTAGATTGATATATAACAATGATAATAATCTTGAATGAATTAAATTATATAAGTAGCTCGTTTTTTTTAAACGAGTTTTACTGATATTTTGATAAGGATGACAGTTGCACCGGACACCTGGATCCCAATTCCCAGCACAAATAGTTATGCGTGAAGACTTATAATTAGCAGTTGGGATGGTGGTAGTTGCAAGGTGCGACTTGTAATTAGCAGTTGAACTCGGTTTTCATTTCTACTATTAGAATAAATATAATTACATATTTCTTAAGCTTTATAAAGATTTGAATTATAATTAGAATATATTTTTAATTGAGTTAGATATTATATTTTATTTATTTATTTATTTTGTTTATTTTTTTATATTAATTTTAGTATTCAGCCACATATTTGTTTACTCTGTTTTTCCTTCATAGTGCACTCTGATCTCACTGTATTGCTTATTGGTTTTTTTGTATTTGGACCCCTACATATGTTAAGTGCATGGACAACATATGTTTCTGATGCAGTGCATTTCTGATGTTAAGTGCAGAGACAACATATGTTTCTTATTTTTGTGCATTCCTCATCCAATTCATGCAGTGCATTTCTGTTTTTCCTTCACGCATTTCTATAAGTCAGGGACAACATATTTGTGCATTCCTTATCCAATTCATGCAGTGCATTTCTGTAATGCACGACTGTTTTTTACACTTAGTGCTGCATTTTGTTGATTTGGACATCAAGAACTCATGTCCTAAAATTCTGGAATCAGGGACCAATAAGGGCCCAGTGCACTTTGTCAGGGACCAAAACGACCCTCGAGTAACATTGCCAGGGACCTAAATGGTCCTCGTGTTTTTCAATCAGTAACAAAATGCACTGGTTCCAGCAATCTATATCTGTTTGTGATACCTTTTTTTTTGTCTGTGTGTAGGGGCTGATTCCAGCACTGCAAGAGGTGATGCCTGGTGCATATCATCGTTTTTGTGTGCAGCATATTTGGAAGAATTTCATAAAGCAGTGGAAAGACAAGGCAATTCGAGCCATGGTCTGGGAATGTTCAAGATGCACCACTGTCCCACAGTTCCAGAAGTCAATGGCACGGTTGAAAGGGAAGAATGAGGCTGCATGGAAGTACTTGGATAACATTCAGCCCTCAAGTTGGGTGAAAGCTTATTTCAGCCACTGGCCGAAATGTGATAATATCACAAACATGGCAGAGGTATGGAATGCCAAGATTGTTCGGGGTAAAATTGCTCCTGCTCAGCAAAAAAAACTGGATCAGTTAAAGGTACTTAGCAATTCATGGACACCCACTTGGACTGGAAATCTGCAGCAAGATATGTATGAGGTCAGTGGGAAAGAGGAAAGAATTGGAGTCAATTTAACAACACATACATGTGCATGCAATGCATGGCAGTTGACTGGACTGCCTTGTGAGCATGCTATAGCAGCCATTTGTCACAAAAACGAGCCAGCCGAGAACTATGTCCATCAATGGCTTACAGTGGATGCATTGCATGCCACGTATGCGCACACCTTAAACCCAGCGAATTCGGACAAGTATTGGCCTGCATCTGATGAACCCAAACCTCTTCCACCAAAACTTAAAAGGCTAATTGGGCGTCCCAAGAAACACAGGAAGAAGGACCCAACTGAAGACCAAGGAAGCATGACAAAGAAAGTCAAAAGGACATATGAAGCCAAATGTACTAAATGTGGTCAGACTGGACACTATGCCAAGAGTTGTAAGGGGCCACCAGCTTCCAAAACAAATAAAAGCCAAGCAAGACCACAATCTGTGAGGATTGGCACTGACTCAGTAGATGAAATCTCATTAAGTCAAAGAGGCCCTTTAGAAGTTGGTAGTTCTCAGCAGCCACATAAAGGCCACTTGAGAGGAGGCAGCCCACCTCCTTCAAATCCAGAAGAAGCAAATGCAGTGTTGACTGAAGAGACAATGAAGGCAGCAAGCAGTGGCACACGAAGCAGATTTATGCACTTCATGACAATACCTGGTTTCAGGCCACCAAGGCGATCCTCAAGAAAATGAGCTGCTGATGAAGAAGAAAAAGGGAGTAGTGCATGAGCCAACTGACAAGGAGTGGATATAATGAGATTTTTTTGTAAATTCTGGCCATTTGTTTTTGGAGGCCTTTAGGGTGTTGGATATAATGTAATTTTTTTTTTATGCATGGCCATATTGTATTTATAGGCCTCACTTATGATTCCTATTAGTTGGCTTTTATTTGTAATGCACTACTGGTTTCTAGTTCTAAGAAGACAATTATGTGTAACTGGTTATGCATGTTATGTGGCAGGGTTGATGAATGTCAAATTTTCTGGTTATGATGCATGTGAATAGTGTTATGGTTTTCTGGTTACTAGTTTGTGCAGGTTTTTGCTGGCCATATTTTCTGGTTACTGGTCATTCCATATGGCCATGTTTGCATATTTGCATTTACCTTCCATATTTGCATATTTGCATTTACTTGCCATATTTGCATTCTGGTGCAGGTTGTTTAATGTTTCTGGCAAAACAGATCATGCCCAATTTTCTGGTTGCAGGGACCAGTTAGGACCCCGACAGTCATTGTGAGGGACCAATTTGGACCCCTACATACTGCATTTCTGATGTTACGTGCATTTCTGATGGCAAGGCATATAAGTCAGGGACAACATAATAGCTGCAAAAATGCACTACTGTTTTTTAAAATGAGTGCTGCATAACCAGAATTTGGACATCAAGAACTCATGTCCTATAATCCTGGAATCAGGGACCAATAAGGGCCCCGTCCACTTTGTTAGGGACCAAAACGATCCTCGAGTAACATTGACAGGGACCTAAATGGTCCTCGTGTTCTGCAATCAGTAACAAAATATGCATAACAGTCCATAATAACAGAAACTTAGCATCTAGTACAGCATTTCACCAAGGCACAAATATATGATGCCATAATCAAAAAGAGGAATACATTCAAGGCCTTTTTATAATAGGCCATATGATAATACACATAAACAGATTGGCATTAACACATAAAGAAGGAGTACTCATTACAATTCACTGAAGGGAAAATACATTTGGGTCATTTGTTTTCACTTTTACCACACTAACAACAAACATACAGATCATGATCACACCAACACAAGCACCTAAGACCCTAGCTGACCTATCAACTATCCTAAATTTTTTGTCCATCATATCTAACTCCTCCACCATCTTCAGGTATACATCATTCAGTTTTCTTTCCTGTTGATGAAGCTTCATTCCTTGCTCAGTAATCTTCACATCTTGCTCTCTGGTCATCATCTCCACATATTTCAACTTGAAGTTAATTTCAGCAACATCCAACTCCACAGTGTTAATTCTTGCTTCTTCCAGCTCCATGGGTTCATTACACATGTCATCTACTTATCTAAAAAAATCACAATAGGGCTTCTTCTCCTGCAAAAAAAAAAAAAAAAAACCACGGTTAGCAAGTGTTCCAACTCAATAAAGGGGCAGATTACAAATTCATACCTTGAAATTAGGACAGCAAAGGAAAGCCCTGTTTGGGTTCCTCTCAGTTTTGGAGGTATAGACAATACTTTGTCTCCCACATTTGCACCTCCAACCAGCGGTCCTTGTCATTGTTCTTCCCCCATTGATTTACTCCCACTTGATCCCCCCATGCTAGAAGAAACACTCATCTTCTCCCACGCCTAGAAATTCGGTTGTTGGGTTTTACTGTCGTGGAGTTTCAATCATCAAAGTGCAAACATTTTGGGGGCGTATTGCTGTTTAGGGATTTGCTCATCAATTTGTGGGATGGAGTTTCCGATTTAGGGTTCGATTCAAGGAATTTGGGGTTTTTTCATTATTAGGGTTCATTATCAAGAGAGGAAACGACGTCGTCCTCTCCATTACACACGTTGCAACCCATTTGCTTTAAAACGTTGTCGTTCAGCTTTCCAACGTGTCAACCGTCCAGTCCGCGTCAGCAGATAACGTGCCACATGGGCACCGTTAGTTTGACCGTGACGGAGGAGTTGACAGAAGGACTAACGTGGCTCTTTTTTATAATTTTAGGGACCAATTTGGTCCTTTTTTATTGCCAGGGACTAAAAAGGATTTCGTGAAAATTGTCAGGGACAAAAAAGAGTGTTTACTCTAATATTTTATATCCACACGTACGATCTTACGATCCGTGTCGATTTTACGATTAACGAATTTTTTATCCCCTCACAATAGTAGATAAGATCTCGATCTTAACAACATTGATTGTATCTGTATATATAAAATATTAAATGCACACAAATTTTAAAAGAAGTTTTTCCCCTAAGAATATGGGAATAACCTTTTATATTTTAAAAGGGTAACCTTATTATATTTTATGTATAAGAATATTTAATTAACTAAAATTATATTGACACATAAAAATTTTAATTATTTAATCACTTAATTAACTAAAACTGTACCAGAAATATATATTTTACTAAAAAAGTGCAGGATCTCAAAAAACTTTTTTTTGCAGAGAGAATACTCGTCTTCCTTAAACGATTAAATAGCAAGTGGGCCCTTGAAATCCTTATATTTCAACTTCCCATTATCCCATAAACGGCTCTTTCTCTTTCTTCCTCCTGATAAACACAACAAAGGCTTAGCTCTTTCTTGTTCGGGTATATAAGGACAGTATAATATTCACTTCCGTAACCTACTTTCCTTTCATTTTTGGTGCTTAAGATCCATAGCCCGCAGTAGCAAGAGATACATACCCCCCTAGTCAGATCCATACCGGTTAAGATGTTTTTTTTTTTTTAGTTTTTCCCCTTGAATCACTAGAACTTCCTCCTTCTCACTCTCTTCTTCCTGTCAATCTGTTTTTTTTTTTTCCTTCGAATCGCTTGAACCATGGGATCGTCCGATCCAACCGGTTCTACGTTTTTACACGTCGATCTTAACCGATCTGAGAAGAAAACGATCCTATATGCGATTCAACTCGTTTGAAGGAAAAAAACGTAGGATCGTCCGATCCTACGATCTTTCAAGCGATTTTAACAACCATGGTCAATGCACACACCTTCACAATGTTCGGTTTGGTTGGATCTGAAGGTTGATGGTTACGGGTTTGAGGATCTATTGGTGGAGACCAACGATGAACGAAGGCTGATGGATGGGAGGACAGATTCTTAACATGAGATCATATCTGATCCTTAAGGTATATTTATAGATATGATCTCTTGTTAAGTGATCTGTTCTCCTATTGAAATCAATAATAGATGAAGAAGATGGAGCTTGTTAGTGAGGGTCTATTGGAGGAACATAGTGAGGCTAAGGACATGCTTAACATTCAGGGTTAGGTCGATTATTTTAGTTTTCAGGGTTTTTTTTTTTGCCATGATGCATCAAGACCAAAATCACTGTACTTTTCTGCATTCTAATTATTGAAAGTGATATGAAAGATTTTATTGTTTGAAGGTTGCATTAAGTATCTTTTATTAAAATGAACACTAAACGAAGATGAGCTTACATTATATCTTAATTTGCTCAGTTAATCTGTTTCCCGTTAATGTTTAGTTATAACGAGGATAATGATGACCACTATAGTTATAATCACTTTCTATTACTCTTGATTATTGATTGACCATTTTGTAAATGATGATTTAATACATTTTTAGTTTCTTATAGCATGAGCTTTCGTATCTCATACGTTCATACTTAAAATGGTTCAGTGCCAGCTTGATGGGTTTCTGTTGTCGGAAAGTTTCTCTCTTGTTGAACCTTATTACTGGCCTGAAAGTCTCCTAATATATGTGATTCTACTCCAAAATGTCATGAATAGAGTTTAATGGCTGATAGTGGCGTATGCTTATGCTTATATGAAGTTGAGACACAGAATACATTCAGGGATTCCTCAAATTATTTTTAAGTTGTATTAGCAGCCTTGAAATGGGGAAAAGCAGACCTAAAAGTTGAGACCTAAAGGTTGAAATGGTTAGTGTGTGTGTGTTAAGAGTCTTTAAGAGAAATTCTTGTGTAGGTGTTCAGATTCTAGCAGTACGTGGGACCCATATGGCTGCAATCTATGTGCAAGTGTGTGTTGTGTTATAGACTTGAATTAAGGCATGTTGTTTGGTGCGGGTTTATGAAGGTATAGTATAGCTTGGGTCGACTACATTAAAAATGTGTTGAAAAAAGCTGAAACTTTGAGAAACTTCAAAAGTTTTTTCTTTTTCTTTTTTCTGCACTTCACTTTCCTACTAAATTTCTCATGACAAATATGAAATATTTGCTTTCAAATATCCCAAAAATTAAAAGATGCATATCTAAAAGTAGAAACTGATTTAGAAAATCAGGCAAGGAGGTATAGTATAGCTTGTACTGTCGAACATGGCTATCATTTTTGGTTACTTTATTTGAACTGTCAATATGAACAATCAAGGCTCCAATTTCCAGGTTGCCAAAGCTTTTTTCTTTTATAATTTATACAGTTGGGGATAACTTATAAGAATTAATTAGTACTACCTAGACTAACAAGATGTATCTGTTTTTCGGTAGCCTAGAATGGAAGAACTCCATAGTTAAGCGTGCTTAACATGGAGCAATTCTAAGATGGGTGACCTCCTACGAAGTTTTCCCAGAAAGTGTGTGAGTGAGGATAAAGTACGCTGAAAAGTCTTGTATTAGTTTGTGGGGACAATCATTGATTCTTGAAGCGGTCGGGCCTTACAAATGGTATCAGAGCAGGGCCTCTCTCCCAGTACGATGTGGTTCGAGGACAAACCAGGTGGAAGCTGGTGGGCATGTAACATCCTGGTGGCTAACGAGGGCGGGAAGTGATCGCTGGTGCAAAGAAGCACAGACAAGGAGCGTTACATGTAGTATCAGAGCAGGGCCTCTCTCCCAGTACGGTTTGGTTCGAGGACGAACCAGGTGGAAGCTAGTGGACATGTAACATCCTGATGGCTAACAAGGGCGGGGAGTGCTCGCCTGTACAAAGAGGCACGGACAAGGAGCAGCTCTTGGCAGGCTTCCAGCGAAGGGATACATGAAAGAATCGAATACACATCCAAAAGAGAGAGATTTCAAAGACTGTACAAGTATTGGACTCTACAGTTGATGATAGTTTATAAAGATTAATTGGTACTACCTAGACTAACTAGATGCATATACTTTTTGATAGCCCAAAACGAAAGAACTTCGTAATTAAGAGTGATTAACTTGCAGCAATTTTAGGACGGGTGATCTTTTGGGAAATCTTCCCAGGAAATGTATAGTGAGGACGAAGTACGCCAAAAAGTCTTATGTTACTTTGTAATTGTGGGGACAGTTATTGATTTGTCACATCGGCTAACGGGATTTGAACTCACGCATTTGTGGGATATGGACCAAATCTGTAACCAAGTGCAATTTACTAAGAGTTTTTTTAAGATACATGTAATGTGCTTTATGCAAAGGGTATCCACAACACACTTTACCCTCTTTGATCATGAAGTGATTTTTTTTTTTTTGGTACAAGTTCGTGAAAAGATTTTTAATTGATGGAGGATATGTAACAAAGAAATATGACACGGGCACACGGCAGTGTCAGCTTTTAGGAAAATACGAAAATATTTTAATTTCATCGTGAAAGTATTAAGTGCCTTAAGGTATGTAAAGAACCTTGGGATACACTACTTCAAAAGCGAGCTCAAGAGGTGAGAGTGTCCAAGGCTTTATAAACTCCACATTAGTTGCACGTACGACCAATGTGGGACTATATATCTCAACACGCCCCCTCACACAAGAGCCCATTAGGCTTGAAGAGTGGACAATGCAACAGGCTACCTGTGCTAAGAAACGCCACAAGAGAAAATAGGGAACGGCGAGGCTCTGATACCATGTAAAGAACCATGGGATACACCACCCAAAAACTAGCTCAAGAGATGGGAGTGTCCAAGACCTTATAAACTCCACATTAGTTGCACGTACAACCAATGTAGGACTATATATCTCAACAAATAATCAACCAAGTTCCAACAACGTACCAATACCGAATAGATAGTTAACTGTCTATTGCTTGTTATGATTGATAATTATGTCTTAAAACCACTGAAAGCAACCACCTTTTTTATACTTTTATTGACTGCATTATTCATTGCCTGAAATTTTTCTATTTATTTTTGTGCATAAAAAGTTTATTTATAGAATTTTCAACCATTGATTTAACAGAAAATGGAAATTGAGGATACTTGCATTTTATCAATAAAATATAAAATATCTACCAGAAACTTAAAAAAACAAAAAACAAAAAGCAAAAAGAAACCCCTTACCTATAATATCCGATGGAGAGCAACTCATCAAAGTTTTAGTTTATTTATAATAGAAATAGAAATATCATTAAGGTTTTTTTTTTTCCTTAAGAAAACTTCAGAGGATTTACTCATTATTGTTCAATTCCCCGGGGCGCAATTGGTATTGGTAAAATATAATTTGATTAATATTAGAAAGGGTATATGTATAATGTGATGGGTAAGTACTCCTTTATCTTACGGGATGGATTATTTTACCTACTTTTATTTTGTCTACTTTTGTTTACTTCTTTCAACACCGTTAGATTACAATCTCATCTAACGGTGTAGATTTGTGAAATAAAATAAATCATTTTTTTCTTTTCTTTCTCTTTACGGCCTCTCACACTCTTTCTCTTTCTTCCTCTTTCTCTCTATCTATTTGCTTAATTTACAACCTTAATAAGCCCTTTGAATTGAACAGAAGAAGCTGAGTTTCTCTAAAAAATGAAAATCACAGATAATCTCTTTCTTTGAATAAATTTAGATGAATAATCTCTTCATTTGAATAAATTTAGATGTAATTACGCAAATTGATAGAAAGAAAGAGGAGGAGAGAGAAAAAAAAGTGTGAGAGTATAGTAAGGAAAAAGAAAGGAAAAATAATTTATTTTATTATGTAAATCTCTATCTTTGAATGAGATCGTAAATTAAATTAACGGTATTAAGACATGTAGACAAAATAAGAGTAGTCAGAATAATCTATCCCTTATTTATATTGGGTATGCTGAGGAGTTTTAAAACCTTGAGTTCAGAAAGGGGAGAGGGAGTGAGGCAGGGGATACACAAATTATCCAGTGAAGGCAAAGAAAGCCAAAGGCTTGGTTGATGTCTATGGTTTGTACTTTTGTTAAAACAATCCAGCTTGAGGAAGTTTTGGAGCAGGAAGGAAAATTCTGGCATGACAAATCTAGAACGAATTGGATTATGGAAGGTGATACGAACACAAGGTTCTACCACTCTGAAACCTAGTTGAGGAGAAATCAAAATAAAATTGTTGAGTTAAAAAATGATAACGGATAGTGGATCAGAGGGACAGAAAATTTGGAGGAGTTAATTAAGGCTTTCTCCTACAACCTTTTTAAAGAGGAGGTGGAGGATAGAAGTTGGCTTATCACCCAAATTCCTAAATAAGTGATGTATCTAAGTTTGAAGTAACTAATGTGGTGTATATTGCTTTTGTACATTGAGCCTATGGTGCATATAGATATGCAGAAGGTTCGACTAGTATAAATCTACAAGCAAAACCTGGATTTGCACTGGTGAAAATGCATATTTTTAAGGTGCTTTTAGAAATGTTCTTGTTGGTATATACATCAATGATAAATTATAGATTATATTGGTTAGATGGATCCTAAAATCTTATTACTAAGTCAAGCTGTTATTATACATTTTATTGGAGGATAAAAATATTTGAGTAGAATTCAGGTGGAAGAATTACAGTTGGCCACTAGGTATAAGTATCAATTGTATATCTGCAATGTGTACTACTCTGCCACTTTTTTTTTTTTTTTTTTTTTTAGTATTTTGTCATCCGTAATTATAATGCTATTCACCTGGTGGTTTAGGACTGGTTAAAGTTCTTGCCTTTGAAGACTGATGTCAATGAAGCCAGATATGCACATGGAGAGCTTTCTAAAATGTTAGGAAGGTGTTAAATCTTTCTAAATTCTCTTCTTATATTCAAATTGTTATATACATGCTTAGGTACAAACGTTGAGCTAAGCAAAAGTTGAAAAATGTACGTATAAGTCAGAGATGCGGAACTTTTGAGGCCTAATAACGAAAATCTTCCAAAGATCCTCTCCATCTTGAGGTGAATGGAACTTTTCTTTATCTCCTATGCCGAAATATGAATTTATTTTAATTATCCTAGTAAAATGTTTTCTTGTAGATTTTATCTTGGACTGACCTTGCAACAGATGAAACAATTTGACAGATGACTGATTTACTAAATCAACATGGTACGGTACCGCTGCATCCTTTCCACGTGGAAATTGTTCAAATGATGACTGGTGGGTGTTATGTAACTCAACACCCTCATCTGATGAGGGGTTATTGAATTGTACAGGCACAATAAGAAAGGAAGATTTCAATGTTCCAGTGTAAAGTTACAACATGATGCGAACATAACAACATGCGAACATACAAATGTACATTAATTTGCTCTGGTAACCTGATCAGACGTATTTTTTTTATCACATGCACCAATTCCCTGAGAACACCCTATTATTTGTCTCTTAGGTGGTGTTTGGTTGAAAGCTTTTTAAGGGATATCTATCTTTCTCAAGTATGGCTTTTAGAAACACCATGTTTGTTTCAAAGTTTTTCACCAAAAACTCATCTATCCAATTTGTCTGGATTTATGAGAAACATAGATATCCGCACTGTTTAGAAACCCAATTTGAAGGTGGGATTTTTCGGAAAACCGGTTATCTGGCTTTTAATGCACTGTTGATTTCATAAAGTTACATAATTTTCCCAGTAAAGTTTTTCCCCACCAAACAACTTTTTTTTACATTTTTCTAGCTATCTCACTTTATCTATCTTTCCAATCATTTCTCTATCTATCTCATTTCCCTACTATTCCAAAAACATTTCCTCAACCAAACGCCCCCTTAAGGTTGTTATAAAATAATTACAAAACATGATTTTTGATATAAATAAGGAAAATGATATTGTAACAACCAATTAGTATTACTACCAATCAATTTACTGTTAGATTGATTATGTTGATCCTACGATTATATTTATTTCCATCTTTGTATGGTTATAATTTTTCATATTTAATACTTTATATTTATTTCTACCTTTGTATGATTATGATTTTCACCTTTTATATTAAATAGTTTTAACTTACAAATTTTTTTAAGTTAAAACTTAAAAGTATTTTTTCACAAATTAAAGATATTTTGTATTTGTATGAAAAAATACTTTTAACATAAAAAACTTGTCTGAATCTTAAAATCAAAAGGGAAATATTATAATAATGATCATTTTTTTCTTACTACCTTTTACTACTAATTTTGTTATCATTGGATTAAAATTAAATCAACAGTTACAAAATAACGTCAAATGAGAACCGTTGATTTAATTTTGATCGAACGATAACAAATTTGGTAGTAAGAAAAAATAGTAGCAAGTATAATATATCTCAATAATTTTTTTATCAAAACTAACATTTTATTTTATGGTGTAGGATATTGTAACAACCAATTGGTGTTACTACCAATGTTACTATAAATCAATTTCACCGTTAGATCGAATATGTTTATCCAATGGTTATATTTATTTCAATCTTTGTATGGATAAGATTCTCCATATTTAATGTGAAAGCATTAAATATGAGAAATCATAACCATACAAAGGTAAAAATAAATATAAAGTATTAAATATGGTTAATCATAACCATACAAAGATTGAAATAAATATAACCATTGGATCAACATATTCGATCTAACGGTGAAATTGATTTATAGTAACACTAATTGATTGTTACAATATCTTTTTCCTAAAAAAATAATGTATAATTTTTAATTTTATTTTAAATATCGTCCAAACAAGTTCTAAGAAACTATATCACTATCTAAGAAACTATATGCGAAAAGGAATTTCGACCGATCAAATATTTGAGAATTTGAGATATTTGAGAATTTCTGTAATACAATAAATTTTAAATAAGCTGAGATAATCGAGTTTTTTTCCTCTCTATTGTCGGTAGCCAAATATCTATTTATTGTAGTTTCACACAATAAATATACAAAATCTATTAAACATTATTAAAAGGGAGACAATCAACCTGTTTTAATACAGAATACAATTTTTATATTTAATTTAGCCACTAGAAATGAGCTAGTGATCGGTTATTTTATTTGGGTCGTTTGCATGAAAATATAGGTTCACAATTTAGTGTCACTATTATACCCAAAAAAACATTACCTCTAAACTTAATCATTAATTTCACTTGTATCTAAAAGTTAACATAATAAATTATTAGAGTATTTAAATATAGGTGAGATATACTATTTAAATTTAGTATAAGACTTGTCATTATTATACTAACACAAATTCTCCTTATTAAAAATAGCATATATTAAACAACTCATTGAATACATTTATCTATTGATATTTAATACACTTTTTTATAGCAATCCTAATTACTTCTCTGAAATAAGTAGGTTTTTGAGTATCACACAAACTTCGACTCTTTAGGTCGATTATGATATTAATCCTAAATACAGGACGAATCAATAATTAAAGTCTTATACCCCTTCCAAGATAATATTGATGGAAATTTAACTGATGTGCTAATAAATACTTTCATTAAAGTATATAAATGCATAAATAAATTTTCAATTTGATTTATATTATATTACTCGATTTTGAATCCTTTAAAATCTCGGTGCATGTGTATTGTGTTATATTAGCCATAAGATCAAACACTAATTCTTCGTATAGTCGTGTCTCAAAAATCAGAAGTTGGAGCCATTGGAGCCACGTGAGTGAGCGTGATGGTTCAGCATCTCGTCCCTTAAGCAAGTGGATGTTCGAACCCCAACTCTTGTGAATGGAAAGCATTCCATGGCCAGCTCTTTACCGCTTTGTGCGCTGATCCGAGACGAGGGATTAGTCTCATGACTATCGGCGGTGAGGATATCCGGATGTAATCAAAAAAAAAAAATCAGAAGTTGGTACACAAGATAAGAATGGAATCAACCTCAAAACGGCAGAATATAAAAGAAAATGCAGCAGACATGAACAAGTTTGTTGATATTTTCATGAAGATTGTTGATATTTAAATGATATATGCATGATATTTATATATTTTTATCTTTGTTTTTCCTTCAAGCAATAACACTGTCTTTTTTTTACATGATATTTTTATCTTTGTTAAAAATTTATGATTTTTTAAAATCTTGTAAATTTATATTATCCTTTCAAATCTTATAAATTTTATTAAAAAAATTTAAATTTCATTCTTATCAAATCTTGATTGTAATTTTTTTTTCAAATTTTTTTGTAAATTCATAATTTCCTTATAAATTTATTAAAATTGGTAGGGTTTTTTATTTCAAAAAAATATTTTAAAATCTATTAAAACTTATTCTTATCTCACTATTTAAATAAAATTAATTTGTCAATGTTTAAAAAATAATAATAATGCCCCAATAAAAATCACCCACAATTATGGATGCCAATTTACTTAATATATAACATACAATAATTAAAATATATAGAAGAACTAGCAAAGGAGATGAAAGAAGTTAAACTAAACTAAGTTAAAATCAATAGAATTAGATATTATTTTAAATTAATGACATTATTATTTTTATATAATATTTCAATTTTTTAATTGATTTTAATACATTCCTCCAAATACACTTCTATGTTTCCCTTTCCTCTATCTTTTACCACTTAACAGATTTTCTCTGTCACACTCTCACTCAACTTTCATTGTGAGAATGACATTAACCCATAAGAACAGAGAGTTCTTTTTTTTTTTTATAAACAAACAGAGAGTTCTGAATTGTTATTTTATAAAATGAGTGTAGTTTGGATATGACATGTAATGGGTTTTATGCTGAGGCTATCCACAATCTACACTCTTTGATGAAAAGATTGTTAATTGATGGAGGATCCCAAACAAGGATATATGTATTGGGTTTTATGTGGAGGCTATCCACAATCTACACTCTTTGATCATGGAAAGATTTTTAATTGACGGATCCAAAACAAGGATATATGTAAATTGAAAATATTAAATGGCTGTGGTCTGTGATGACCAAACGTGTGATTAACTGATATTTGAATAAATGTTAAGGCAAAAGGAGTCAGTGAGTTTTTTTGTCAATCATATTAGAATATTAGCCTCTTTGAGTCAAATATGATATTTGAATATTCACAAATATATTTGTCTCTCAACATCCTTATAAAAAAATAACAAAACGCAGTTTTTTAATAAAAAAAAGTTGTTTTGAGAAAAAATATTTTTAAATTTTTTTTACTTAAAATGTTTTTTCATACAAATGAAAATATCTTTAATTTGTGAAAAAATACATTAAAAAAAGTAATGTATAAGCTCATCGAAACTATATCAATGACTTTTCAAAAAGCCTGCCTATTAGGCATGTAAGGTGGACTGATAAATTTTTCAAAAACTTAATTATGTACAGTATACATTTAAAGATAAAAGGCCTATTTAAATATCTATCTGTTGATTGTAAAGGAGCTGAATAAGTGAGAAAAAAAAACTCATATGCTATTTTTGGAAGGGTATAAATATCTTTATTCTTAACCCACCCCACACTTCAGATTAGTCTCTCGAAGAATCAAAATTTGTAGAGATATCGAGTTAACTCGCCTTAAAGAAATAATTAGAATTAAGTTAACTTTAAAAAAATTTATTTAAAGTGATTGATGTTATTGAAATAATAGTAAGAACTTCGTATTTGCATCATAAAGAAATTTCATTAGATCAATATTTGTAGATTATATAATATTTAGTTAATTCATTTCTTACATAAAACAAAGAAATAACTACAAAAAATCTAAGGTAAGAATGAAGAAATTTTTATACATAATTCTACTCTTTCATTTTTGTTCAGTTGTTATTTCTTGAATTTAAACCCATGATTTTATTAAATAATATAAGAATAATATTTTTCTTATGTTACATAAGAAAAATATCTCCTACTTTTTAAATGATTCCACAAGAATTTTTTCTCTCTTTTAATTTTTTTTTTCTCTCCTATTTATTATTTGGATATGAGATAATATTTTTTCTTATTATCTATAATACAATTAATATTTATTATATTATAAATAAGATAGACAAAAAATATAGACCTTCCAAATTGCTAGGATTTTCTTAGCATGAATCTTAACATCTTACACGCTAACTAACAAGAAATATTTGACCAAAAAAGGCGAAACAAACATGTCACAACTCAACGAAGAAAATTGCAATGGATTTGCAACTAAGTTTTAATTTAGAAATACATTGAAAAATCACTTTATCATAAATAATATCTGATCTTTTGAAAATTAAATTAAATTTGGGAGTCAATTTCGTAAAAAAAATCTAATTTGACAATTTTAAGAACAAGTACCGTTAAATAAATAATGCAAATGATTAATAAACTTAAAAACACGACTCACCCTTAAAAATTAAATAAAACCGCACAAGCACTATTATTCAAAAAATAATAAATTGAGTAAGTTTGAATTTGGAAATGAAAACCACAAAAAAAAAAGAGAAATAAGATTTTCTGAAAATTTAATTTTAAGTTCACAAATTGTCACCCAGAGCATCTCTGGAATCATTTTTTTAAAAATCCTTGTGGCTGGTTAATTTTAATTTTGACAAGATTTTCGAAAGAATTTTATTTCTTAAAAATGAATCCAATATTAAACAGTTAAACCAACATAAATATACATAAACTTCTACAATATTTACGATAATCGAGGCTCAAAAACCATACATGGACGATGGGAAACACGAAAGAAAGAAAAGTTGGCTCTATTCATCCCCATAAGCTCTCTATAGGATTTTGGATGGGCATCGGGGAGACCACAGGTTCCTCTTGCGTAGGCCTACAGCATAACCTGTTCCAAGAAACTACTTCCTAGCACAAGCATATAAAACAACATCAGGCATAACTAACATCGAAGGATCTACGTAACGAATGCCCAAAGAAAGCAAAAATTTGACAGCATGAAGCTCAATCCAAGGCAGGGTATTGGGGACGGGAAAAAAGGAATCAAATATCACCTCAGTGTTGTCATGGACATATCGGACAATGAAGATGCACGTACACTCTGTTGGATCATGTAACCTTCTCTGGATTTCTACAACACGAGCATCACAATAGAGGGCATAATCATCTTTTTCCTGTGAAAAACCAATTAATATCCAAATGAGTTCTAATAGTTAGGAAAGTTCGGGAGTAGCTAAAAGTCATCCACATGACAAACAGATTCAACATATGCAGATAAATTGAAGTAGAATAAAAGGGCTAGGGATCACTTACCACGAAACAAAGTATAAGATCTCCATCCTTCACCTTATGACATTCTGAAGGTACTAATGGGATGGATCTCACACGCAACTCCTGATTCACATTTACCCACTCATCCTGCTCCTTACCAAATCCAGAATATCGTACGCGAACTTCCTTAATTTGTGTAACAAGATCCATTAACTTCAACTGGTTATCCACAATATCCAATAAATGCATCCACTAAGACAGTACAGCTATCACAAGATGGCAGCATAACTTACAATGTTCATAGGTGTAGAAATATAAGTTGCATAGTCATTTTTCTGACTTTCCCATTCTTTTCCAATGAAGGAAAATATCCCAAAAATAGCATGAATTTATATACAAGATGTAGTTTAAAGGATCTTATTGGAACACTATGCATTGATTCAAATACAAGTAAATCTCAGCTTCCAAATAACATTTGAATTTAGTGGGAAGAATATTCTAAATCACTTGTTATTCTAATAAAACCCAAAAACAGAAAACGAATGGTATAAGCATGAAGGATAAAGTCAATGTATGTGGGTTTCTAAAGTTTCACCCATGCTTGTTTACCTTTTAGTCGAGTGCTAGTGGCAGAGTTATATGGACAACAGACACAGTTTTTCAAAGAGGGAACAAGACGGTAATTAGTAAGATGTGAACAGCCTACATGGGCAGGAGGAGGGGAGAAGAGAAAAGAAAATTCAGTGACTTAAGAGTTTTGTAACGAAACCAAATTAGAGATAAAGAGGAGAATCAAGTTAGAAAAGCTGGTCCAAGCCAAAAAAATCCAACTCGAGCAGCTCAACAAGTCATCAACCAAAGGCTCATATTCAGTTCCTAATAATGAAGAGACTGAAGCTGCTTCATATGAGACAAAAGATGTTGAAGAATATAATTCCAATCAAGGATGATATGAAAGTGATGTCAAATTGTCAATTGTAAATAGCGGAATTCAATCCAATGATTCCATTGATGAGCTCTAGCTCTATTTTCTGTTTTTTATGAATTTAGGTTTGCTTACTGCTTATGGCTATTTAAGGCTGTTTATCTCTTTGGTTATTAAATTAAGGGCTGGTGCGTCTTTTTATTTTTTGGTTGAGAATTGAACCATTTTGACTTTTTAGTTATCATACTTTATTTTGATTATTTAATCATTTTATATTAATGTCATGCTTGAGTAAATAATTATATGCTAAATAATGTTACAATGATTAAATTCATTTGTTGTCAATATTTTTTTTTTCAATTCCACAACTTTAGTTCCTTATTTCACTTAAGCAATTGTTTTTTGGTGGCTCTTGCCTCGAGTTGCTAGACTTCCCTATCTTTTCACCTTTCACTGCTTTGTTTATATTGCTAACAGAGATTTTCCCCATTTTTTGCACTCCTTTGTTTATATGGGTTATTGCGCTGTAACATGCAATTTTCAATGCAAGAAAATTCAAGCTTCATAGTCAACCATTGTGTTGCAAGAACAAACCAAGAGAAGTAATCCTTACATCATGTTTTCCATTAAACAAAAAAAAATATAGCATCAATGTTATTCAAACAAGTAATAATTGAGCAGCAACTTGTATATAGATATTTTAAGTAAAATCAGGCAAGTATTGCAGGCAAGAAAGGAACAACCACTTCTATGATTACAAGTTCCAAAGAAAATATCTCAGTTTCTTAACAACTAAAAATACATTAATTAGAATATGAAAGAATCTTACAAGTTCGCCTTTGCTCAAGACCCTAAAGTTAAGAAACATTGCAACATCATGCCTGTAATTTGGAGAATCAAAGAAATATCAGATGTTGGACGCACAGCATTGTAACAAATTAACAATAAAGGCATTCTGTTTTATGGAAAGTAGAGGGGGTTTGGGGGTCAAATTAACAAATTAACAAATAGTTGGTGGGGGGAAAGACAATTCGCATCTGTAATCTTGTTATGATTGGAGTGCCACAAACAAAAATCAAAATACACCTTATAATTCTCATATAATCCAAAATGTTTTAACAATTCCACATACATAGCATATTATGGCTAGACTCAAAACACAGCTGTGCTTAATCAGAAGAATATTCCTCACCATGCAGAGTCTTTTGAAGATCTTGCTTCAAATGTCAACTCCGATATATCTGCAACTTGTTCACCTGACATTATGATCAGAAATTATAATTAAAACGTGAAATTTTTAAAGCCAAATTCACCTGACATGAGAAAAGCAGCATTTTGTTCCCAAATATTAAGCTTCTGTTGTTGTATCTAAGAGCATTTAACCCAAATCAGGCAAACCCTTTGTTCCCTAAGGAAAGGAAGGACAACGTGATATAAATCAGTAGGCTTGAAGCAAATGGCTTTAAAATCATGGTGAATTTAAATGCTAAACGTGTTTCAATGCTTTAGTTCTGTAAAGCCAAAAGTTCAAACCACGGGAAAAACCATCCAATTCCCATCCAGAGACTTTTTTTCTTTTATTCCCAAATTTACAGCCACAATAAAAAAATCTAAACAGAAAAAAAAAAATGACAACCTTCAGTACATGGAAAGCTTTTATGTTCTTTTCTTAAATTAGATGTATCTGAAATATCAACAGATAGTTTCAGCGCTTCTGGTGACGAAGTATCTTCAGCCTGCGACTTTTTATGTTTATTTTGGAACCACTGATGCACCTAAAACCCAGTAAAAGTAAAACCAACGCAGCATTTATTAAATACTCAGCATAAATACCAAAATGTGTCTAAAGATTAAATAAAATGCTATAGCAACAACCTGTTTCCATGATAAGGAAGTTATACCGGCATGTTCTGATGAGGAACTACAAAAAAAAAATTAAAGCTAAAACTTTTATTTAAGGTTATGAACTATCATGATAAAAAAGAAGAAGAACAGATAGTCCTATTTATTTAAGGTTATTGTTAAGAAAAGACTTATTAGTTCACCTAAAACTTTTAGCAATCTTCTTGCAGAAATTCCGATCAAGTGTTTTTCCTCCCATCTCGATGTACATTCTTTCCAATTCCAGTATCTATGAATGTAGATGAAAAGAGTGCATGGGTTAGGGTTAGCCAATAAATTTTGGAATATGTAATGACAGTGCATACATAAACACAGAAATTACCTACCTCGTCCACAGAGAGCTTAGTGATTGAAGATTTGGTTGTACTTGACTTATTATCCATCGCTGCAAAGAGAACAAAACCCTAGAAATCGTGCAAATTCAATTGATATGAGAATTTATTAACGATGGAAAAAGGACCCGATAACCCGTTTAACCAGGTACGGGTTGGGTTATAACGAAATAGGGCGAGTTGGAAGGTCGGGCTTTTGGGTATTGGGTCGACCCAATTTGCTAACTCTGAAAACTGAAAAGTAAAAGCACATCATACAGAGTTGATGGATGGATTATCTTTTGTAAGTAAATAAACAAAATTTGATTCTGTCAATATATAATTAGTAATATGTTTATTACAATCTATTTTCTTTACAACCTCTTATAATCATATATCTTAACTGTTGATTTTTGTCAATCAATGCTTAAAATTTTTGTAAATTAAATTTATTAATTAATTATTAAATCACAATAAATGATAATCATTGATTGGCGGAAATCAACAGTTAAGATATATGATTGTAAGAGGTTGTAAAGAAAATAAGTTGTAAGTATAACATTTCTCATATTTATAAAGAAAAGTGTTTTTCCTTCTCATACAGATAAATGTCAAAACCACGTAATTTTATGATTTAAAATAAAAATAAAAGATATTTTAAAATTTTATTATTATATATTTTATTAAAATACTTTTTATTTTTCATTTTCAATCTCATAAGGATATTGTTTTGGGATTGTAATATATTACAACAGATAATTTTATGTCATGTAACCAATGTTATAAAAATCGGATCGACCCGGCCGGGTCGACCCGGAAACCGGTGAACCAGTCATGTAACCGGTCTGTTTTTCATATTGGATCGGCCATGTTACAGAACCGATGTGACCCGGTGCGACCCGGTCAATTTTCGTAAAAACCGGTGACCCGGCCCGGTTTATAAAAAAAAAAACTAATTTATTTTCATAAATTAATTGCTTTTTTTTCACTCTCAAACACAAATGATTTGTTTTCTTTTGAAATATTTGAGTGATTTGTAGCTTATTAACTTAAATAGATTATGTAGCTACAACACTAATATTGTCCTGATTATGCAATATGCAGAACTTTGATTTGATTTATAGTTAGAGATGTCGTTTACTGAACCTGAAACACTACTATCACAAATATTATATGTTTGATTAATCTTTTGTTGGACAATGATGTGTAATTTATTATTTTCATATTAAAAAATTTGAAATTGGTATATTTTTTTACAAGTATTTAAGTATATTTATAGTTTTTTAATATAAATTATAGATTTACATATACTTACTGAGTCATGCGGTTGAACCAGTGACCCACTGGTTGAACCGGTGACCCAGTACCTCGACCGGGTCAATAACCGGGATGGATTTAATAACATTGCATGTAACAATGGAGAAACATGATTCCATGTTTATATACCTTAATTCATAAAGAGCTTAACAATAAATATATTTGTTTAAATTGTTTATAGAGGAAGGTTATACTTACAACTTTTTTTTTACAACATTTTACAACCATATCTTAACACTGTTGATTTTCGCCAATCAACGGATATCGTTTATTGTGAATTAATAATTAATTAATGAGTTTAATTTGCGAAAATCGTAACCGTTGATTGGCGGAAATCAACGGTGTTAAGATATAGTTGTAAGAGGTTGCAGAAAAAAAGGTTGTAAGTATAACCTACCTCTTGTTTATAAGAATCGCTTTTATTAAACTATTGAAAGATATTTGAAATGATTGAAAAAATTATTAATTTGATGAAAAATGGTTTTTATTTTTCAAATGTTTTGAATTAATCTTTAAACAATTAAAAATATTACAATTTTTTTGGAAAAAGTTATTGTAATGTCTTAAAATTCATAAAACAATTTTTTATCTGATTACCGAATATGTTGGCAAAAAGTATAAAAATAACAAACACAAAAATTGTTAAAAGCTGTTTCAGAAAATAATCAAGCAATATCTTATATATTAATGATCAGTCGTGATAAATAGTATTTAAAATGAATGTTAGTTACACAAAATAAAATGAAGTGAAACATAAAAAATGTTCATAAACATATTGTTTTGTATTTTTCTTTAAACTGTGTAATAGTATATTTGTAATATTAAATTTTGAATTTATCTTTATGCTTATTAATAAGCAATTAATAATGATAATTGTAAGAAAATAAAAAACTAAATATAAAAAAAAATATCTAATACGAAAATACATTATTATTAAAGATGTGACTATTAATAATAAACATTAGAGTGTTTTAAATAACAAAAAGAAATAATAATAATAATAATAAGATGTCAATAAAAACGGCGAAGGTTATGAACGTTTGAAAAATAATAAAAATAAGAGTGTTTTAAATCAATGAGAGATGTCAATAAGAATACTAAATCGGATCCTCACCAAACATGATGTTCTTTAGGTTCAAGTCCTCAAAAACAAATACTAAATGGAAAATGATTTAATTCCTGAAATCAAAGCTTCCTCCAACAGCTCCAGTCTTTGGAAAAGAGTTGTTAAAGTTTGGCCATAGATTAAGGCCCAATCAAAAATCATTGTGGGCAATGGTGAAAAAACTTGTTTTTGGTTAGACCCCTGGATTCCGAACGTGGATAGTCTCCAACGGCTAATATCTGATGATATTCCATAGATCATTTTCTAGGAAAAAATTTCAAAATTTGTTAAGAATGATGGTACTTGGGATTGGCAGAAAATGAAGGATTGGATCAACCCTGAAGTAGGTAAACTGATAGATAGCATTATGCCAGCAAATCAGGATAATGGGGAGGATCGGGTTTGTTGGGCTGACACTAATGATAGTTGTTTTACTGTAAAATCAGCTTACAATGGGTTAAGGAGCCCTCAAGTTGTTCAACCAAGCTTCAACTGGAAAATCATTTGGAAAAGGGATGGTCCTAGCAGAGCCTAAACGTTCCTTTGGCTCTTGATGGGAGATGATCTGATGACAAATCAAAGCAGATTCAATAGACACTTTGCAATATCTAACCTATGCTCTCAGTGTCAAAGCCACCTAAAGAGCTCCTTGTATGCGATCAGAGACTACATTTGGTCCCAAAAAATTTGGGAAGCCCTGGTTCTTCCGATTAGTTAGTCACTGTTATGCACTAAGCCATTAAGGGCTTGGATTGAAGAAAACATTTAAAAGGATAATATTGGTTCAAGAATCAAAAAGTGGGATCTCCTTTTTGGTATATGTTGCTGGTTTTTATGGAGAGAAAGGAATGGTTATGTCTTCAATAGGGTTCAGCCTGATACTCAAAGAAGCATCCGTAGCATCCTTTGTTATTATGAAAGTTACTTAACAACAAAAAATATGATGTCAGCAGGAAGGTTAATCCAACAACCTTGCCAAATGCAGACGATAAAATGGAACCCTCCTCCTCCTGGGTGGTTGAAGCTTAAAGTAGATGGAGCAAGCTCTTTGTGTAACACCTGGCCGCTTTAAGAATCAACGACTACCCCACATACTAACACGAGACTTTTCAGTGTGCTTTTTCCTCACTCGCACACTTCCCGGGAAAACTTCCCAGGAGGTCACCCATCCCAGAATTGCTCCAAGTCAAGCACGCTTAACTATGGAGTTCTTCTGTTCCGGTCTACCGAAAAGCAGATGCATCTTGTTAGCATAGATAGTACCAATTAATTCTTATAAGCTATCCTAAACTGTGTAGCCTTATACCTGCACAGCCTTTGGAATCCCTCTCTTTCGGGTGTCGATTCGATTCATTCATGCATGTAACCCCCCGCTGGAAGCCTGTCAGGAGTCGCTCCTTGTCCGTGCCTCTTTGCACCGGCGATCACTCCCCGCCCTCGTCAGTGCCTGGGATGTTACATGCCCACCAGCTTCCGCCTGGTTCGTCCTCGAACCACACCGTACTGGAAGAGAGGCCCTGCTCTGATACCACTTGTAACGCCTGGCAACTTGCAAGGATTAACGACTGTCCCCACACACTAACACGAGACTTTTCAGCGTGCTTTGTCCTCACTCGCACACTTCCCGGAAAAACTTTCCAGGAGGTCACTCATCCCAGAATTGCCCCAAGTCAAGCACGTTTAACTATGGAGTTCTTCCGTTCTGGGCTACCGAAAAGTAGATGCGTAGCTTGGGCTACGGTGTTCCGATTTGAGTGTGGTTTGAACCCACGTTTAGCTAATGAAGAATCCTATCACATTTTTGAAAAATGGGGGCTATAATAGTAGAATAGGATTTTCTTAAATAAATAAAGGGTGGATGAAAAGCAATAAAAGTGAGACCTACAGTAATAATTCCACATGTAGTTAAGTTACATTCACTTTATGGGAATTGTTTTATGTACGGAATTGATTTAATAAAAAACGTTTATAAATAAAAAGGAAAAAATATATCTGTATTTTAATTCAATTTGGTGTTTGTAACTGCGTTTAATGCCGTACGTAATGATAACAAACCGGTTCTAGAACGAGGGGTTACACTTTGGGAGGGTGGAATTCTGGTTGTGGTGGGGTGATTAAAGACTACAAAGGAGAATGAGTCTTGGGTTTTTCAAAGAATCTTGGACAGGGCCATTCCCTTAGAGCTGAGCTATGGAGCATTTTAACATGTTTGAAATTAGCTTGGGAAGGGGGATTTAGAAGCATCATTTTGGAAGGAGATTCCTCTCATGTGATGGTAGGAGTGATCACCCGCTGGCTCCTATTGGAATTAAAGTGAGAGATCTTATTTGGCGGAATTGGAACCTGCAACTAAGTCACACTTTCAGGGAGGGTAACATGGTGGCCGACTGGATGGCACACCAAGCTCTATTAGTTAAGAATGATATCCTTGTAAGCCAATATCCTCCTAATGGTTGTAATGATCTCTTAGTTAAGGATAAGATGGGTTTTGAGAGACCCAGAGTAGCTAGGCAGTTTCCTTTTCTCTTGTATGTTTCCAAAAAAAAAAAACGTCACCGTCAATAAATACTATTTACTTATGATATTGAATGCATTGAATGTATGACGCATTGAATATATTATTAATCAATTATTATAAAAGAGAACTATGATGCCTCTCCATCAGATAAAAAATTGTTTTATGAATTTTAAGACACTACCATAACTTTTTGCAATAATGTATTTTCATAGGACAATATTTTTTGACACTGGTGTTAAATTTTGAAATTTGACATCAAATCTTAACCGTTGATTCTCGTCAATCAACGATTATCATTTATTGAAAATTAATAATTAATTAATGAGTTTGATTGGCAAAAATTATAATCATTGATTTCCATCAATCAACGGTTAGAATTTGATGTCAAATTTCAAAATTTTACACTAATGTCAAAGGATCTTGTCTTATATATATATATATATATATATATATATATATATATATATATATATATATATATATATGTTAGATCATTTTACACTGGTGTAAGTTATACTTACAATCTTGAACGTTGATCCTATTTATATTTAACAGTTCTGATTTATTAGATATTTGAATTTTTATATACAAGTAAATCAATGATTCAGATTTGGTGTAGGACATTTAATTTTTATACCAGTGTAAGAATATCTTGTCCATTGAATATATAACAGATCCCAGCCCAAAAAAATTAAACAATAAATTTTTTTTTTTGAAAATATTCCAATTGGTTCATTGCTTCGTAACAATAAAATATTTTAGAAAAGTAAGAAAGTGCAACTTAAAAATTAAAGATGAGATGAAGTTAATTGTAACCTAGAAATTGATGCTTGATAAATGATAGGTGGAAGTTTAATGCTTAAAAAAATAAAGCGGTGATGAAAATGCATCTGATGAGGTTATTAGCATTAAATAATAAAACATCGCTTACAAAGTGACCATTGATGAAAGTTTAATGCATCGAAAATAAAATATTGAGAAAAAAATTCATGCATGAGATTGTTAGTATTAAATCGTAATTACTTACAAAGTATAACAAATACTAATTAAGTTTAATATATTAGAGAATGTAAAATTGAAAATACATGCTTGAGTAATTAGTATTAAACCACAAAGTATCACTTAAAAACTGATAATTGAAGCAAAAGTACTGGTAAAAGTATAATGCGCAGAAAAATTCTGAAAATAAATATATATTTTTTTTATAAAAAAATAAATATACTATTCAGTAAAGACTTGTTTTGAAATGATTTATTTATGAAAAATTTATTACATTTACTAAATATTTTATATATTTTGATGCATTACTTTTTATTGTTGAATGTATATATATAGAGATAACATGTCAATTAATTTTGTTGGTAGGTTTTAGACTCTAACTTTATTGTGTGCATGAATATTAAAACATCATAATTAAATCACAACTTTATAATTATAATATAAAATCTTAATTAACTAGCTCCATAGCTTCGAATATCAATCTCTTAATTTTTTTTATTTTATTCTTTTGGTAAAGGATCTCTCAATTCTATATCTGAGAGAGTTTGTGAGCCAGTGTCAATGCTGTCATACTTATAATAGAAGGAAACTATTATTTTAAAAAAATAGAAGAAAGATAAAATTAAATATCGTGGAAATTTATAATAGTGATTTTTTTTCTTCTATTTTTTTTGTTATATTTTTTTCCTTTTTTTCCAATCTTTTTTCTTCTTTTTTATTTAGATTAATTTTATTATTTTATTTTGAAATGTGATATTCTTACTACCAAAAAATACCTACTACCAATCCACTACCTATCTAATTATCATTGGATCAGCATTTTCTCTTTCTTCAGAAACTTTTCAGCATTCTCTCTTTTGATTGATGATGATTACATAGGTAGTGGGTTGATTAATAATGGTTTTTTTTTTGTAGTAAGAGTATTCCCTCATTTATTTTAATCTTTTCTGTCAATTTTGTAAGTTTTCAACATATTTAATTTTTTTTCTTCTATTTTTTTTTTTTTACTTTTGGTCTTTTATGTAAATGTTGTAAGTTTTCAACATTTATTATTTTATTTTTTTCTTTTGTTGGCATGTCTTATTCTAAATAAGGTAAAATAAGTATATTAGTTAAGTTTCTAGGATGTGTGTCAATACAAAAAACTATAGGGGTAATTAAATGATTAAAAAAGTAAAGATATAAATGTTTTAAAATAAAACCATAGGGACTTTTTAAACTTTTCTCATAATATCATAACAAATAACAGATTCAATGTATCAAAAAAAAAAAAAATAACAGATAAATGCTATTGCTAAAAAAAAATCTTCATTCACGAGGGAAACATCACAACGTAATAGAATTAGAATATAAGTTAAGCGATAATCCGTTGGTTTATAATAATATTATTGACATATTATTTTGATTTTTTTTTAAAGAATACAAATTTTAACACGCACTCTTTGAGTCTTTCTATCTTTATTTTATTTATTGAATCAAACGAAATGCGAAAATAATTATATAAATTGATGGGGAAAAGCTGAGCAATTTGTCTTATAAAGTGGTCTTTCCTCTATTTACATTATATAATCAAAAAGTAAAAAAGAATTCTAACAGATATTTATTCATCGGCATTCAATACATTTATTCACCGACATTAAATACATTCATTAAAAGTATATAAATGCAGAAGTAAATGTTAAATTTGATTTATATTATATTGCTCGATTCTGAATCTTTTACAATCTCTTGTGTACTGTGTTATATAAGCCAAAAGATCGAAGTCTAGTTCTTCATGGTCGGTGTCTCAAAAAATTAGAATTTGGTACACTCGATGATAATGGAATCAACCTTCAAACGGCAGAATACAGTAGAAAATGCAGCAACAGGCATTGACAGGATTAGTAATCTACCAGACTCAGTGTTGTGTCATATCTTATCATTTCTCCCAACAAAAACCTCTGTGGCCACGAGTGTTTTGTCTCGCAGATGGTGCCACATTTGGGAACATCTCCAAGTCAAAACTTTTGCGATGATTCACACGAGTTCTACCTAGAGTTCGAATTATTTAAACGATTTGCTGTTTTCGTGAATGGGGTCCTAGCTTTGCGCAAGGCTCGCGACATTCAAAGGTTATATCTTTCGTGTGGTTACGCGCACTCGGATCCGTCTTATGCCATCTCAGTGTCTACATGGGTTCGAACCGCCATTGGGCCCCACCTGGAGGAATTGCGGCTCACCTTAAATTCCAATGGTGGACAGTGCTTCGTGATGCCTCGCACACTCTTCACTTGCACCAAGCTTGTGTCATTGAGTTTGTGCGGTGGAATCCACGTGCAACAACCTTCTACGGTTCATTTGCCATCGTTAAAGGTATTGCGTATGGACATTGAATCTGTGGATTCCATTGATACCCTTCTCTCTGGGTGTCCTGCTCTCGAAACTCTGGATTTGTCTTTTGCTTCTCAAAGCTTGACCGAATTTCGTGTCCCCTGTTCCTTAAAGAGGATGACGTTTGCTGTTGAGAATGACGTTGGAATTTACCTTGAAATAGACGCGCCGGGTCTTGAGTACCTAAGCATTACTCAAAAGGCTAGGTTTTTCCCTTGCTCAATTCGTAATTTGCAGAGTGTGGTGGATGCGTACCTTGATGTCTACGCAACAGGTGAATCTTCCAATGTTTTGATCAACCTACTCCAAGCTCTATGTGGAACAAAATCTCTAGTGTTGCATCATTTAACAACAAAGGTGATGTTTTATTACTAACGTTTTCTTTGTTTTTTTTTAGCTGGTGTTTGGTATACGAGAAATTTTTATTTGTCCGGGAATCTCAATTTTTAAAAATATGAATTTTACATTCAGTTTACGATAATATCTAAAAATTTAAAATTTTAAAAATTTCAATTTTCCGGGACGGAAAAAATCCGTGTACCAAACGGCCCCTTAAGGGTTGAATGCATGTTATTATGTTTATAGCTAGCAAAATTGGCTCAGCCTTCCGGGCCGGGCCGGGCCGCCTCGCCGGCCAAACGGGACGAGATGAGTTGAGTTTTTCAAACTTGCTGCTCGTCAAGTCCGCCAAGCCAAGTCTGTCAGCTCGCTTGGGCTGATTTTTTTTTAATTTTTAGTGTAAAATGTAACGGGCTTGACAAGCTGAGATTTCTAGCCCACCTTCAAAGGCGGGGCGGGGCGGGGCGGGCCAGCCAGTTTTTTGGCGGGCTGGGACGGGGCGGGCAGCCTGTTTTGCCACCTCTAGTTATATTATAGGAGATAAAATTATATCTTATACACACATAAAAGTATGCGGGTCTATTTTTTTTTTCTCTTCTTTTCCTATGGTCCATACGTGTGTACGAGATAATTTTATTTGGTATAACATCAAAAACATCAAACTCTTTTTTTAATAACCATGTACTAATGTTATATAATTGTTGGGTTGTGCAAGCAGTGGCTACTTCGTGCTCCTATTTTAGACTTTCCAGAATTTCATTTCTTACTTCGTCTGGAGATCATTCTTCCATCTTTCAACTCGAGTTTTCTGGTGAACTTGCTTCAAAAATGTCATATGCTTCAAGTTCTTGAGATTCGTAATGAGAGGGTTTGTTGAGTTTTCAAATTTAAAGCTTTGACCTATATGAATATATTTTCTCTGCTCTCATCTTATGAGCGGTGTTGTTCCTTGTTGTGACCAGGAACCATCACCTTTACGAAGCTGGGTGCAACCAATAAGTGTTCCTAATTGTGTTGAATCACACCTGACCTTTATTCAATTTAGAGGATATCAAGGATTTGCAGACGAGCTCGCATTTGCTGGGTATATTTTACGAACAGGACATGTTTTGAAGACAATGATTATTAATACTGATATTATGTTGGACCTAGACCTAGAGAAAAAGTATAGTGTTCTCAGAAAACTATCTATTATGCCAAGGGGCTCGAGCATGTGCCAATTGAATTTTTTTTGAGTTGTATCTCCTTAAGATATGAACTATTTCCATGTGGCTTACTTATTGAATAAAAAATGAATAGAAATGAATTTAATTTGCGCTACTAGTTATATTCTTATATACATATCACCACATTTTGCAACTATATTTTTGTGGAATTATATAATTTCATACACAAAAGTTCCTATTTTTTTATTTGTTATGTTCTTATCATACCTAATATAGTATTGACCCCTTCCAAAAAAACAGAATTAATTCTAATTTTGCCCCAGCAACTAAGGGCGCCAATTTAAGTTGGCAGATTGTATTTGAGTCAAGACGAATTTGACAAGAACAAGGATATCCTGACCGAAACATCACATGAATTGCTATTCATAACCCTCGACATTATCATAATTTGTTTATTACGCTAGCTGACACACACGACATGAATAATTCATTAATTTTACTTTTTGAATGAAAATTATATAAATTATCTAAAATTAACAAATAAAAATGTTTAGGAAGGGGTAAATAAGTAATTACGCATATGTTTAATTTAAACGGTTTAATTGAAGGTCAACACGAACACAAAAAGGATAAAAAAAATTTCCTTATCAGTTTTTGATTGACATAAACATAAATATTGATCGACACAAACATAAAGATTTTGTGTTGTATTTTGCCATGTCTACAGTTTAAAATTATCATCCCTACTGTTTGCAATCATATATTTTTTTTAGGATTTCAAAGCTTACCCAAGGAGTACTTGAGCTATCTACAAGATTTATAACAGAAGATTAAAAAAAACTATACATTTACTTGTTTAGTAAAATTGAAGGAAAAGCTTGGTACGTATGTTTCGTGTCACTTTTTATAAACTTAATAATCACTGACCCGATTAATTTGAAATAAAAATAATGTTGATGTTGATAATTTTCTCCCCTGTATTTATTTGTTGTTATTGCACCTAAATCTTTGTTCATTTTGGAGGCGCATTGTATACAGTGAAGAATCAACATCACCTTTGTTGGTGAAGCGTTTATGCTGTATTCATGAGTTTGATCTTCTAGACAAAATTAAATAATAGATTATCTTGGTTTACAAATATTTTTCCAGAGTTTATGAAAAAGAGCAGAAAATAGGCCAAGTTTTTGTGGCATTTGCATTCAATTTAACTTTTACAGTAATGACATATTTGAAACAAGTAAAATCGTGATGTTCATGGATCAATCACAATTTTTTTTCTCCACGAGTTTGTCACATTTTCTACCTACCAGTTAACGATAATTATTATGCGGTTAATTAGTAGGTACCACCATATTTTTATTATTTCAGATGATGAATTTCATTTGGGAATTAAATTATACTACGATGTTGTTATCATTGACCAAGTGTTGCAGAAAAGATACTTTTAATAAAAATTTAAGATGATCCAACGAATGATTAAAGAAATCTTTCTCTTTGAATTTCACGACCACAAACCAAATAACTATATTGACGCCATATTTTTTCAACCGCACAAATCCCTCTTGCAAGCTTCAATCAAAATTTTATAACTTTAGAATTATATGCGATGAAACATTTGTCAAATTTTGAGTTTGATTTAATGGTGCCTCTCAAAAGACCGTTGTTTGCTGTAAGAAAATTGTTTGGTTTGATTAATTACTAGGGATGTTTCAAACATCCAATCAATAAATCCATCATTCAAGATGAAGAACAATGAGTCAAGGACTCAAGGTATAACCCCCCACGAGGCGTTACACAAGAACTTTGCTGAAAAAATTTCAACTCAATCCAACGATGGAAGAAGGAGAGATCAAAGGTCGAAGAAGACAACCTCTAAAATTCACAACAACAAAAGTGTTGCCTTTCCTTTGTTCTTTTCAAACAATGTACTGATATTTTCTTGTCCAGAAAGCTTTTCTAAGTGTACACAAGGGAACCCTAGGATTTTCCCCTTATTGGGCTTGACTCTTTTAAGACTTTCAATGTGAATAGAAATATTGCTTTCCGGCCTAGTGAAATAGTTCTTCCCTTGTTGGTTTGAAAATTGTTGTTACTTTTTGTGTACAATAAAGGAAAGTCATGGAAGTGTTGGCTTATGGGTACTAGTGAAATATTCACACACACACAAACACCAAGCGGAGTCTAGATGTCTGTTTAGCCTTTTTAGAAATTTCAGTAAGGGAAAGTAATAGAATGAGTGTGGGTGGAAGAAGATGCTCGAAGGGATATGTATCAGGGAAGATTGAATTGCCTTGGCAATTAAGATGTAGGTTTTGGGCTGGAAAGCACGGATACAAAAAATTTCAAAATTTTGCGTGTCCGACACGGACACGCATCTGATACGCGGTTAACATTTGGGGACGCGGTCAACTTTTTGACACGTTTCGACACGTTTTTCCGACATGTAGTCAACTTTTTTGGACACGCGGTCAACGCTTGGACACGCTTTTTTTTGTTAATCTTAATTTTATTTTATTTATAAATTAATTTTTTTCTATTATGAAATTTGACATGAAAAATTAATAAAGTATGAAAAATTATTTTTATTTATATTTATGTTATGAAATTTAAATATTTGATTGGTTATATGACTTATTATAGACTCTTATATGTATTAAATATAAATTATATTATATATATTAAAATTTTTATTTAATATCAAAATATGTCCCAATGTGTCAAAATATTACATTTTTTAGAATTAACGGGTCGTCCTGTCGTGTCTCGTGTCAGTTGCATCATAGGTTTTGAGAATGTTTTGATAAGAAGAGTATTCCCTTAAAAGGTGGAAATGGAGTTGGAGTCGGGATGAGGGCATCAAGCAAATATGGTCGATGGTAAGGTGAAGGGATTGTTGGGGGGATGTTTCCAAATTTGACTTGACTATTGCACGAGACACAAAAAGAGACACAAAAATCCGTCCTTACCAAGAAGGATGAAGGATCACAGGTGTGGATGAGGATAGTTTGGGAATTTTCTCGAAAAGGACTAAGGAAACTTTAAATAATCTCTCTCTATAATTTTATTATATCCAAAGAAAAATTTAAATATAGGCTTGAGATATTGTGTGGTGAAAATAGCCCTTTAGGTGTTACACTGTTCGTGTTATGTCGTGTCATACATAGGTTATTCGGGTACTACTAAAAAAACTTATTTGCAACGTGCAAAATCCATCGCAAATTCCGTCACAAACACCAAATTTCGTCACAAACGACCAAATTCCGTCGCAAATCAGTTTTTTTTAGTAGTTATATTGTGTCATCTCAACTCGCATAATAAGCAACACACCTTAAGGTTTGACAGATTATTCGTGTCATGTCACGTCGTATCAACCCGCATAATATGCGACACACTTTGAGGTTGCAGGTTATTCATGTTGTGTTAACCCACAAAACGGGTCATGTTCGTGTCAAAGGTTTTAACCTGATTTCAAATTTGTATCGTGTTCGTATTGAATGTATTTGTATTTGGGTATGTTGAATTTGTGTCATGTTGTGTCAATGCGGATTATCTTCCCTAATTCTGCGGGAAAAGCTACACTAATCAATTTGTAAGACTAAAGCAAAAGATACTAGCACTTAGGCCGAACATGATACAAGCGTAGAAGTGTACCATGTTTGTGAACAAGTAATAAAAGATGTAATTATGGACAATACTATGAGTGACAAGTGTTTGTAAACTCAAAATATGTGTGTGTATTTTGCATTTCACTAGGTTCATAAGTCTTTTGCCAACATCAAAGCTTTTTGTAGACATAAATCAAGACATGGTACATAAGGGTCAGAATAATAGCGAAGATGGCTTGCTGGACAATTGAAATAGTTCTTCCCCTGTTGGTTTGAAAATTGTTCTTGGTGTTTTGAGTAGAATATAGGAAAGCCATTGAAATGTTGTCTTCTTTCTCACTTTTAAAGATTGGTCTTCCAGTCACGTGCTTGTAGTGTCCAACACTCAATATCTGTAGCGAAGCAATGTCAACCTTGTCAATTGAGACAATTATGTATTTTCTCACAATTTACGCTGCCATGCATGAAAAATTGAAATAATAGCCAACACGATACTAATAATTATACAAGACACACACATATATAAAATCTTACTCACCATCTAAAAGTTGAGATCAGAAATAAAATTCCTTTTATATATATATATATATATATATAATTTAGAGGCAAAAGTGTAAATTAACCTGGATTTGATCTCCACAAGTGATTATAAGGGCACCTTCTTCTGGGCAGAAAGAGAGCCAACTTTTCTTGGAGTAAAGGTGAAACTCTGAAGACCCATCACACACATGCAAGCACAAAGAATGAGAGTAATCGGCACCCTTAATCAGCATTCTAATCACGTCATAATTTAAACAATTAACCCAGCGATCAATAGAACTATCTGCAGGGCGATGCTTGTAAACACAACAAAGTGTCCCAAGATCATGCCCATGATGAGTCATATCAGCATCAGCATCACATGCAAAATTTCTCTGAACGTTTTTCAATATCACGGGCAAAATTTCCTTGGCCACCATCTCTATGCGTGACATAAGAGTCTCCATCTTCTCGCTGCAAGTTCAACAAATTTAACATTAACAACATTCAAAAAATAATATATTTAGAATATGACGTGTCATATAAGACCGAAATATTTACTTAACTCACAATTAATCATGGGATAGGATCAATTTATACTGGTATAAAAATTATAACTATCACATCATATTTAACCATTTATTTTTGTGTATGCAAAGGTTAAGATTAATTAATTATTGTGACTCAATAAATCTCAACTGTTGGACGTATGGAAATCAACAGTGAAGATCTAGTGTAAGATTTATTATTCTTCCACCAGTGCAAAAATAATCTACCCCATTAATCATATTTGAGAATAAAGTTTCTAAATTTACTTTAGACAAATTTGTCTAATGTTCATCGAAACGATGTATTTTTGGGTTGAAGATTAAAATATTAGAATAATAAAGACTGGAATAAATTAAAATTACAAACACACCAAGATTTATGCCCAAAAAGACGTCATTTCTGTAAACATTAGACAAATTTGCCTAAAGCAACTTTAGAAAAAACGAACCCATCATATATATATATATGGTAAAATTATTTCTGCAGCTGCTTTACGTACAACAACAACAACAGGTGTATGATTATGATTCCTCACATTTAATGCTTTCAAGTATATATATGACAAGTATTTGATTACTACTCGTACAACAGCTGCAGAAATGTAAATCCCTTTATATATATATATAGGGTTCGCTTTTTCTGCAGTTACCGCAGAAAAGTAATCTGCAGTTAGCCCAATACAATATCATTTTGGGGCGAAAATTATAGTATTTTTGTAATTTTAATTTATTTCAGGGTTATAATAGTCTTTATATTTATATTTTTTTAATATTTCAATATTAAAAACGACGTTGTTTTGGGAATAAATATAGATAACTTATCTGTATTAACTGCAGAAATATTTTTCCCATATATATATATATATATATATATATATATATATATAAAAGCTATTTTTACATCGATATAAAAATAAGAAGTCTTACCCTTTATTTGCATTTAACCACTCATATATCTAATAAATCAATACAATTAGATATAAACAGTATGATCAACGATAAACATTGAGAATGTATAATATAAAATTATTATTCAGCAAGTTATAATATCGATCTAATGATATTTGAATAACATATATAGTAAGGGTATATAGTGTAACCTGAAATTCGGATATTGAGTTGGTGAAATTCCCTCCATTTTCAACTTCAATTCAGCATCATTGCACCACACGAATTCTTCGCTCAACTCACTTCCCTGATCTTCTTCTTCCCCCGCATGATACTCCTCGAAACCCCAGGGCTTATCCGGCGATCTCGTTACCGCCGATCGCTTTCCCGGCGGCATGCGAAAGATTCCGACGGCGGCCTCCGCCGCGGAGGAGATGAGTTCTTTTGGAATCCCATGGTTGATGAGCTGAAAGCATCCGATCCTGGCCATGGATTCGGAAACGACGTCGCGCAGAGCGTCGTCGTGGTGGAAACACAAGGAGACGAAATCAACCTTGGGAGGCGTTTCGAGGTGCTTCTGTTTGGGGAATATCTTATCGGGCAACACCAGATCCGGGACTCGGAGTGACGTGTCCAAGAACTCCGTCAGAACGTCGTCGTTCGTCACCGACGATCTTCGGCCGGAGCCCACCGGTGACGGTGGCGGAGCACGGAAATCGATGGCCATTTCCGGCATGGATATTGGGATATGGAAGTGATCAGTGAGAGTGATTATTTGAAAACAATGGGAATGGTTTTGGTTTTTGTTTTGGGAGAGCAAGGACAGAAGAAAAAGCAGCGATGATAGCGTGTCCCTTGCATTGCCGACATTGGTTCCGGGAATCCTCACGACGTCGTTTGCTTTTCCTTTTTTCCATTTTGCTTTTTGCTTCTTCTTCCTTTACAGCACTGCTACCAGTGTGTTCCTCATCATTTCATTTCAAAGGAAAGGAATCACAAAAGTTAATTATTAATTTTGTGGGGGCTATAAGTATATAAAAAATAAAATAAGATGACCTATTCTTTTTTTGGAATTACCCAACCCTAATTATCTCTTTGAGACGAGTTGGCTCCCTCCAGTATCCCCACGAGCTTCGACTCTTTGAGCCGGCTATGAGACTAATCCGGAGTGCGGGAGAACAGTGATGGCTAAAGGTTCAGCCCCCTCCCCAAGAATGCATTCAGCGGGAATCGAACACATATCCAACCCCACTAACTCAGCGCCAAGTTACCAACTGAGCTGCACCCAATGGGTTAAGATGACCTATTCTTGAGTTATAAAATTAGGTTCGTTTTTTCTAATGTCAATATAGATAATGCCCAAAATGACATCATTTTCAGACATAAAAAAGTCTTTTTTATTATAATTTTTTGATTTTTCAACTTAAAATGATGTCGTTTTGAGAATAAATGTAGATAACTTATCTACACTCATTATAGAAATATTAAAGCCTACAAAATTATATATATATATATATATATATATATATATATATATATATATAGAGTTCGTTTTTTCTACGATCAATATAGATAACTTATCTAGATTGAGTCCAAAACGACGTCGTTTTAGGACAGAAATCAAGATATTTTTGTAATTATAATTTATTTCAGGGTTATAATAATCTTTTTCATTATAAATTTTAATTTTTCGACCCAAACCGACATCTTTTTTGGGAGCGAATGTAGATAACTTATCTACATTTGCCGTAAAAACATTAAAGCCATATATATATATATATATATATATATATATGAGAGATCATTTGACTCCAAGTCTTACTCATCATCTCAGCCCTTGATTTCCATCCATATAATGGTTATAACTTTTTTTTTTGAAACCTATAATGGTTGTAATTTAGGAATCACATTGACTAATTAATTATTAATTATATTATAAATGACAACCATTGATTTCCGTCTATCAACAGTTAAGATAAGCTCTAGCACTGTTTGTGAAAAGAAACAATTCTTTTCTATTTTTGTGACTTGGAACAGTTTCTGAGAAAATCAAAGTGTTTGATAACATGTTTTATTTTTATTCCGAGAATGAGAATTGTGTTTGATAACCCAACCGTTGATTTTCGTCCATCAACACTTAAGATAAGCTCTAGCACTGTTTCTGAAAATAAACAATTCTTTTCTATTTCTGTGACTTGGAACAGTTCCTGAGAAAATCAAAGTGTTTGATAACGTGTTTTATTTTTATTCCGAGAATGAGAGTTGTGTTTGATAATACAACCGTTGATTTTCGTCCATCAACACTTAAGATAAGCTCTAGCACTGTTTCTGAAAAAAAAAATTCTTTTCTATTTCTGTAACTTGGAACAGTTCCTGAGAAAATCAAAGTGTTTGATAACATGTTTTATTTTTATTTTGAGAATGAAAATTGTGTTTGATAACACAACAAATAATATAATAAAAAATAATTCCTATTAAATATAAAATTTTTGGATCATCACTTTCCTTTCCGTATGGTGTGGTTGTGGTGGTGGTGGCAGTGGGGGATGGCATGGTGGTGACAGCAGCGGCGATATGGTAGTGACGGTGGCAGTGACGTGATGATGATAGTGGTGGTGGTTGTGACGGCAGTGGCTACGACGATGGCGGTAGTAATGGTGGCGGCGATGGTGGTAGTGGTGGGGATGGTGGTAAAGGTGACGACAATGGCTGCGACAATAGTGGTGGGGATGGTGGAATTGGTGGTGGTGGCCATGGTGGCGGTAGTAGTAGTAGTGGCGATGGCATGGTGATGGTAGTGATGAGGGTGGTGTAATGGTGGTGATGGTGGTGGCGGCGACGGCGGCAGTGACGATAGTGGTGGGTTGGTGATAGTGGTGATGATGGTAGCGGTGGCGTCGTGATTGTGGGAATGGTGGTGGTGGTGGCGGTGGCATGATGATGACGAAGGTGGCGGTGGCGGTAATGGCAATGGTTGCGATGGTGGTGGTTGATGGCGGTAGTGATGATGGTGATAGTGGTGATGGTGGTGGTGGTAGTGACAGTGGCATGGTGGTAGTGATGGGTGGAGGTGGTGGTGGCATCGTGGTGGTGGGGGTGGTGACAACGACACTAGTGGTCCCACGACGGCGACAACGATGGTTGCGGAGGTCGTGTCAGGATGGTGGTGGTGGTGGTGGTGGTGGTGATGATGATGGTAGTGATGGAGAGTGATTGAGAGAGATAAGTGTTTATCATTTTGTGCCCGAGAACAAAAAAACGGAAATTTTTTGATCTTTTTTTCTATTCCTCGGCGCAAAAATTAAATCGGTTCATCCCGAGAACAAAAAAATAAACTGATTTACCAAACAAGTTTTCTATCCATTTATGTTCCCGGGAATAGAAATTAAAAAAATGATTCTGGGAAAGTTGTCATACACATCCTTACTCTGGAGTCAAAAGAACCCTTTATATATATATATATATATATATGAGAAAATATTTCTACAGCCACTTTAGATAAGCTTGTCTACAACTATCCCTTCGTAACTAAATATGACCGGTCATACATAAAAATTGCATTTTCTCTCTCCGCCACGTCAGCAAGAAAAGAGAAAAAAAGAACAGCTTTTTGTTATAAAAGGGTAGCTGTAGATAAGCTTATCTAAAGTGGCTGTAGAAATACTTTTCCCATATATGTATATATATATATGAGAAAAGTATATATACATATATGGGAAAAGTATTTTTACATATATGGGAAAAGTATTTCTACAGCCACTTTAGATAAGCTTATCTACAGCTATCTTTTTTTCACTAAGTACGACCGGTCGTACTTAGTTATAACAATAAAATTGTTTTTTTTTCTCTTTCCTCAGACATTGTCGGCTGACGTGGCGGAAAGAGAAAATGCAATTTTAATGTACGACCGGTCGTACTTAGTGAAAAAAGGGTAGCTGTAGACAACCTTATCTAAAGTGGCTACAGAAATGTTTTCCCCTATATATATATATAGAGTCAGGATCATTTTACACTCTTAATCTTATCCGTTGATTTCATTTTTATCTTAGGGCTCAAATTTTTTAGTGATGTGAGCCATTGGATACAAGTGAATCAATGGTTAAGATTGAGTGTAAGACTTCTAACTCTTACACCGGTGTAAGAATATCCTACCCCATATATATATATATATATGATACGATCTTTTAACGCTGGTGTCAAATTTTAAAAATTGACACCAAATCGTAACTGTTGATTACCACCAATCAACTGTTAGCATTTATTATAAAATAGTTAGATGTAAGTTATACTTTTAATTTTTGATTTTATTTATATATAACAACTCTAATTTAATAAATATGTAAATAGTTAGATGTAAGTAAAACAATCACAGAGATTTAAAGTAATTTTTTTTTTCTCACACTGCTCTAAGAATAACCTGCGCTGTCAAATAATATGTATAACTATGTGAGTAACATTACTCGTGTTAGTATCACAACTCCGTACGTGTGTATCGTGCATATCTTGTGTCTTTAGTTCAATAAAGTTGGTGACAGAGAATGAGGGAAAATAAAAATAAAAAATACAATAAAAAGCAAAAGCTCATTAATTCAATGCCAAAGATAATGATACACTAATTTATCTAAATTAAACTCGTATAAAAGTACATGGGTTTCAAAAAAACTTTTTCTCACCGCTTCATATGAAATAAATCTTTGCAATGAGAGCATTACACATCAGAGAAGAGAAAAAAAAATTGACAAAAAATAATAATTTATTTGACATGTAATATTATTATTGGTGAGATGTACTGAATCTTTGGTACAGCAGTAGTACCAAAGATTTATTCCTTCATATGATCCTAATGTAAATCTTACACATTTTTATTTATATATAAAAATTAAAATTATTTTTCATAATATGATAAACATTAATCACATTGAACAAACACGAAATCTAAATTTTACGAGATGCCCAGTTCAGTTTTGGGAGGAACATGACCACAACCACTTTTGAGCCCATTTTTTGATTCAATAGGCGTTTGCCTTTCTGTCTTTTTTAATTTTTTTTTGGTAACATGCCTTTCTCTCTTTATTTCATTGTTGACTGCGAGACAAAAAGAAATGGGCCTAACTTTAAGAAATTATCCCCAAACTGAACATTGGGCCTCAATTGTAAAAGAGAAATGGGCTCCACCAAAAATTCGTAATGGGCTTATACCAAAATAAGTTTAGTGGCGGAACGCGGAAGCTAGAATTTTTTTTGTCTTCTTTTCCCACTTCAATTTGGAGAAGACCCGTTGGAATTTAATAGATTTTGGCTGTCAAGGCATCGGAGTTTGGTGTGAATGAGGATTTGTGACAAAATCTCAAATTGGATTTGTAATAATTCCTTCATGCACTAAGAAAAAAAGTGTGAAAATTATACATACATAAACTTTGAGAGAAATATTTTATGGGTTTGTTTTTTCTGCGGTCATTGCAGATAAGTTATGTTATCTGCAGTAAGCCCAAAACGAGAACATTTTGGGACGGAAAACATAGTATTTTTGTAATTTTAATTTATTTCAGGATTATTATAGTCTTTATAATTATAATTTTTTAAACTTTCAATCTCAAAATAATGTCGTTTTGAAAATAAATACAGATAATTTATCTGCAGCAGAAATATTTTTCTGATATTTTATAGATACAATTCATACATAAATTAATAAACTTATACATTGTCTGCGTTATTTCTTATGCTAAGAATAGATTATATGAGGGAATGACGTTATACTAAAAAATGTCATGTTACGTTGATTGAGGCGGAACCAAATTGGTACCCTCGACTCAGGCAGTTGTTTGATATAAACTATAAAGTATGTTTGATTGATATTGACACGTACCACGTAAGAAGTCATTTGTTTATAAATTTTTACAAATTATTTGATATTTTTTAGTATAACCTAATATATTTTTAAAAATATATAATATAATTTATAAGAGTTTGTAATAAAAGAATTTGTAAATAATTTTTTTTAATAAAACTTTATCTTTTTTCTGTAACTATTAATGATTTTCCTCCGAAAAACCCACTTTTATGAGACGATATGCATCTGGTCTAGATAGTGATGTTTCAACTGTACTGCGGAAATAGAGATTCGTGTCGTTTGCGTATTACATTAATAGTCACCCTAAAAATGCATATCACTTGTAATTGAGAGATATCTCGATCAAAGATGCGTCATTCTATGTAAAAGTAATTATTATAAAAAATTTAGAGGCACCACTAATTAAAAAAGAAATGGTGAAGGGAAGAAACGTGATGTTATCACGAGCAATTTCTTATGTAATATATATGTCTTAGTGGCTACTGGCTAGTATTTTCCAAATCTGAAGTCCCAGTCTGGTCTCTGTATATTTGCAAGTTGCATGCTGTGTCGTCCAAAACCTAGTCTAGCTAGCTATATAGTAAAATATTGAATGGAAGAAGTGTGTATTATTTTAAAAGATATAAAATTATGTCATTTTAAGTGAGAGAAGAGAAAGATAAAGAGGAGAGAGAATCAATAAAAAAATATAAAGATGTGAGTCTCACCTCTCTCTGTGAGAGTGAAATGACATATATAAATTATGATATTTAAAAAGACAAATAATTTTCTCATATTAAATATCCATTTTTTTCTTTTTATATCAATTCTAATTACCCTTTTGAGATTAATGGGGTTTCCCAGATATTTTCAGAAATTTTGATTTTTTGAACAGGATACAAAACTAATTTCAAATACAAGATGAGTCCAAAATTAAGATTTTATGTTCCTTCCAAATAAAATATTGTTAGAGATCGAACCAAATTTTTTTACCACCTATTCTACTCCCATATCATATTATTGAATACCCAATTCTTATTATAAGTTGTACTGTGCCTTCACCACATTTTATACACCCCTTCTCTGAGCGTAGCTACTAGGGACTAGGGTCCCCGACCCCAAGACTTATCCAGCACTAACTTCCAACTAGTCCTAAATAATAGCGTAGTGACATGATTAGGGAAAGTAATAAATCTTTTTGTTTTGGCACCAAAATGAGAAAGCTTTATATACGGATATGATCTTACGTGTTTTTCAGAAAGTGCCAAAAATAATATGTCTCAATACTTTAAAATATATCACTACCTCCCAAAGCCATAAGAAATTAAGAATGGCATCAATCAGAATTCACTGTTTATGTGGGGAGCAAATTTTGAATTTTGAAGCACAACTAAATGACAAACTTCCGACTCCATTTATTGGTTTCTCATACGTGGAAAGAAAATAGGATAGTGGGGATTGTTTATTCCTCAAACTCCTATTTTTCGTTTTTCAATTTTCAAATTGAAGATTGACCTATAAAGCACAATAAAATAACAAAGATTTCCCGGGTCACCAACCATTTCTTGGATTCTGTTTGCTAAGAGAGAATGGATCTAGAGAAATATTATCACTTCAGTTAAAATTTGGCATGAAATTAAGAATGAAAAGGAGACCGTTTTTAAGTCAAACTTAAAAAAAAAAAAAAAAAAAGTGTTTTCATCTGGCAAGTTCTAGCTTAAAGAGAAGAGTAGGTATTGTGACTTATGACTCGCCTGCTACCAAGTTTCCCTTGAGTAATGACTAAAGAGTAGGTGAAATGGTGGGAACTGGCCCTTTGATTTTCTTTTTATAATATTTTTAAGAGTAGGTGAAATTTTATCCATTCTTCATTTCGTCAATTATGATGGACCTAAAACACGTTGTAAATGTGTATTATTTTTCCCCAACCAATGGAGATAGCTTAGCTGGTAGCTGCTGAGAGATCATAAAACACACAAAACGATAAATAATCTTATATATGCAATTGCACTTTGCAACAAATTGGGTTCCCCTTAATAGTAACCCCTCATATTTCTTTTTCGTATATGTTCCCAACGATTGAGAGAAAGTGAACAGATTAAAGTATCTATGTCATTAAGTACTTTTTTTATTTTTATAATGGTCCAATATTCAACAAGTAGGATTGAACGATTATTGACAAAAGAGTCTCGGGTTCGAAATTTTCACTTGTTATAGACTTTTGGGATACCCTGACTTTATAATAAAATAAGAATTTTATGTTTATCATTGTTACGTAATATAATTTCATTTTCTTACACACATATTAAAAAAGTGGAATCTATATGTTTTTGTTTTTCTTTTATCATTTCATTTTTTCTCTCTCATTTATTATGTGTGTTGAAAACAAAACTTATGTTATGTAACATAACATTAATAAAATCCATAAAATAATCTCCCAGTTTCCTAAACTTTTGTTTTGTAAAATTTGTTTTTCTTTTATTTGTCAATTCGATTGATAATATGAACTACTTTTTGCTGGTAATGATTTTTCGTATAATTGTTAAAATCTCGATTTATCACTACGATTTTACATTTTTATAATTTTTTATGTGAAAATTATCAATATTTCAAACATTTTTATGATTTTTTACGACATTTTTACATTATGATTTTACGTTTTATGATTTTTTAATTCTCTTTCGATTTTGCTTAAAATCTCAATTTTAACAACATTGATTTTTCGCACAAAAATTTTCAGAAAATTTTAAATTTATTAACGATGTTTTAAGTAATAGTTAATAAGGTGTATATAACAATTTGGCTATCCGAAGAATCTATTACTGATTAAGTAGTAACAGATTACTAATTCGTTAATCAATATATTAATCAATATATGCACCTTATTAATTGATAATTAAGTCAGTACTATTAGCTATTATCAAATAATATGAAAATATTTTAATATATATATATATATATATATATATATATATATATATATATATATATATATATGGGTTTTGGTTTTATCCTTTAACATAACACAACAAACTTTCCTACACTCAAAACATTTTGTGGGACCCACACTTTTTAAAACAAAAAAATAAATAAAAAATTAAGGCACGCAAAACGAATCTCTATAACATTACACAATCACTTTTCCTACAACATAACTCTTATAAAACCCTATATATATAGGGTCAGGATCATTTTACACCAGTGTAAATTACACTCTCAATCTTGTCCATTAATCTCACTTATATCTAAAGGCTCTAATTGTTTTAGTAATGTGAGCCATTGGATACAAGTGGATCAATGGTCAAGATTGAGTGTAAGACTTCTAACTCTTACACCGGTGTAAGAATATCCTGTCTCATATATATATATGAAAATTTTGATGTATGAATAACATTATCGCTACTTTTATCTCTGGCAAATGAAATTATATATTAAATGTTGGTAAATTCTAACTGAGTTCTGTGTAATTTTTTGAATGTGTGTTATATTAGTCATTGTTTAATAAAACTTCAGATATCGTAGAGCACACAAGAATCCAAACTACTAACTAGATACGATTCTATAAACCAGAGAAAATAATGATAATAAATGTTGAAATTACTCTTTTAAAGAAATACGAGATATTAATAGGTTTTTCTTCACAACTTTTTAATATCAATTTAGTCCTTAATATGAAATAATCATTAGTTTAAGAAATAAATTAATGTTATGGACTATAGTGACGTCAATTTTAAACATTAGAGACCAAGTGGATATTAAATTTTTTTAAAGAACCAACTTGATATATATCTCGTGTATTTTGACGAATTAATTTGAGTATTTGATTAATATTTTTTATACACTCATACATAATTGAAAACTTAGTGAATGCATTTTACCTAACCATATTTAAAGAGAAAATAAATAGATCCCGGAGGGGCTTAATACGAGACATTTTAAATTATTTGTACATTTTAAAAACAATCTCATCATTTGAAAAAAATAGAGTTAATCGATAGTATGTGCATAAGCATATTTGTTTTGCATTTAAGAACAAAAAATAAAAATGAAGTACAATGATGAAAGATTTTGAGGCTTGCATGGAGTGAGTGAGGATGTTTTGCAAAACTAAAATAGAAAATTACTAGATTGCCTCCTAATATGGCTTTTTGACCAATGCAAAAAACCAAACATATAACAGATTTATTCATTTCTGCAAATTATTTAACAATCTAATACAAGTGAAATATATATATATGGAAAATGTGCACATTTAAATAACGTATCACCTTCATGTGTGATTTGTGCAAAAATTAAAATATGTCTATTACATGTCATGTTATGCAAAATGCACATGAGGATACACGCGACTTGAACACACACTATCACGATATGCAATTTGCATTGCACAAACTTTTATACGAGTCATATATGATGATGATGTGTGACTTAAATGCACATACTCTCCATGTATATTTCACTCATATTATATATGAATGAATAATTTGTCAAAGAAATTAAATTGATAATATATTTATTTTATTTTATTTGCGTTGTTTGGATCAAAAAGCCGGCAAAAAAATTAATTTATTATTTTTTTAATAAAAAATTATTAATAAGTAGTCGTTTTTAATTTATTACTTTATTAATTTATTACCAATGTTGGGCGTGACCGAGGAGAGAGACACGCCCAATGTTGGGCGTGTTTCACCAGGTGCCGCCACGTGGCACAAAAGCCAACAGTTTGACCGTAAAACTTTGGAAGTCCATAATTTTTGACTCGGGTATCCGAATTTGGTAATTCTTTTTTTGAATCCACATAACTTTTCAAGATCTACGTAATGACACCTCATTTGGCATATTTTGTCTCTCACAAAAAAATTGAATTTACAATAATGATACCATAAGAACGTTTAAACAAAAATTAATGGACAGAAAACTACTGTTATGATTAGAAACATTCATAATAAAGATCCTTATGATTATAGAAAGTTTTGATAAGGTTAATTATGTATGTTATTGAGATATATATTAAAATTTTGAATGAAGAATTTTATGAAATTTATAATTAATAAAAGTTAACATCTGTCGGTGACAGAATATCAAATAATTTATATTAAAAAGTTAAGTGAGTGCTTTTCGTTTTATTTTGATTTTTAAGTTTTTGTTCATGATTATAAAAATGTTAAATTATTTTTAGTAATAATTATAAGGTAACAAAGCCATGTCATTTTTAATAATTATGGTACCATTGTTATAAATTTAATTTTTTTTGTGAGAGACAAAATAGGTCAAATTAGGTGTCATTACGTAGATCTCGAAAAGTTATGTGGAATCAAAAAAAAAAATTACCTAATTCGGATACCCAAGTCAAAAGTTATGGACTTCCAAAGTTTTACGGTCAAATTATTGACTTTTGTGACACGTGACAGCACCTGGTGAAACACGTCCAACATTGGGCGTGTCTCTCTCCTCGGTCACGCCCAAAATTGAGCGTGTCTCTCTCCTCGGTCACGCCCAAAATTGAGCGTGTCTCTCTCCTCGGTCACGCCCAATATTGGGCGTGTCTCTCCAACTTGGTCACGTCCCATCTGGGCGTGAGTCATGCTTAGGTCACGCCCAACATTAGGCGTGTCTCTCTTCAAAAGGTCACGCCCCTATGGAGCGTGTTTGACTGTTATATTTTCATAATTAATTTCAAAACGACTACTTATTCGTAATTTTTTATTAAAAAAACAATAAATTAATTTTTTCCCCTCAAAAAGCATCCTAATATACACTGCGAACATAAAAACTAGTTCTTGAACATTGAATGGTGTAAGTAAAGGCCATAAACTCCAGGTCACTTTACCAAACCTTTCAATTTGTTTTTTGTTTTTTAGTACCAAAAATCACTTGAATAGATCGAAAGCCATCCTTGATCAACGTACGCAATTAATATGATTTTGCGTAATGCATTTGTGTGCATTCAGCTTAATTTTCAGAACTATTGAAAATGAAGTGTCGACGTATGAATTGAACCTATTCGATTTCAGTTACGCCACATAATATGTTTAATTAATTACTTGTGTGGCGCGTCCGTACCAAACAATTAACAAAATGGAAAATATATATATGGAAAAAAATTTCTCAAATAGCTTGAGATAAGTTTATCTCCGGCTACCCAAAATTACGTCGTTTTATTTATTTATTTCCTTATATGTGTTGAAGAGAAGTTTTTAATTTCAATTTTAAATGTTTGTTGGGATCTGATATCCTTTGATAGAAATAGAAAAACTAGGAAGTTGTTAGTTTGGTGATAGTTTGTTAATATTCTAAAGTAGTTGTTTACATATTTGTTTCCCTGTATATATACACCTCAAGTTGAGGTTTCAATATATGAAATACAGATTATCATAAAGTTGACATGGTATCAAGAGCTTTGTTCTGATCCTAGGCAACGAACTCTCTTTCGTTTTTTTTTCCAAAACCAAATTCCTCATCTTACCCGTACTTTTTTTTTATCCAAAATCAAATTCCCGTTTTTTTTTAACCCCTTACTTTCTTGAAAAACCCAACCCATACCCGCCTCAGAACCCACTAAACACCCGAACATTTCCCCAACCTAATTTTTTCCCCAATCCGAAACCTAATCTTCTCCACCGCCATGGAAAACGACAACTCTGAAAACCAAAATTCAGAAGTCGTTCCTCCTCCTCTCGGCCCAAGGCTCCAAGAAACAGAACCAGAACCAGAAAATGAAACACAAGCAGCATCACCAATCTTAACACACATGACTGAATCAGCTTCTTCGGATGTCCCAAACACTACAATTCACATGGAAAATGAGGTAAATTCTGATCCACAGTCATCTACAGTTAACTCTTTTAACTTCTCACAACCTACTTCAATCTTAAGGAGATCCGAAAGAGCTACAAAAGACATCCCCATACAACTGTATGAACTGAATCTTCATGCTTCCATTAAATACCCAATTGGAAATTATGTGTCAACAATAAATTTAACCGAATCATATGCATTAGCCACTAATCAATTGTCTAGCATATATATTCCTACAAATGTGCAGGATGCTATAGCAGAAAATTTTTGGAAAACAGCCATGGAAGGGGAGATGGCAGCTCTACAAAAGAATTCCACTTGGGATATAGTCTCCTTAGCTACCGGAAAACAGAGTATAGGCTGTAAGTGGGTATTCACCTTAAAGCAAGGCTTGTGGCAAAAGGGTATACACAGAAGTTTGGAATCGATTATCAAGAAACGTTTGCACCCGTTGCCAAACTTAATACCATTCGAATCCTAATCTCCATAACAGTCTCAAAGAATTGGTCATTAAAACAATTTGACGTAAAGAATGCCTTCCTAAATGGAGATTTGGAAAAGGAAGTCTACATGGATATCCCACCAGGTATGAATTACGGTCCCTTAGAAAAAAATGCAGTGTGCGAGTTGAAGAAAGCATTGTATGGACTAAAACAGTCCCCAAGGGCATGGTTTGGCCGATTCACTCTTGCCATGAAAAAATTTGGATACAAACAGTGTAATTCTAACCATACTATGTTTGTAAAACAGAAAGACGACAAGGTAACTGTCCTTATAGTGTATGTTGACGACATTGTATTAACTGGTGATGATATAGAAGAGATGCAAGCATTGGAAGTACAACTAGCAACCAAATTTGAGATGAAAGACTTGGGACAGTTGAAATACTTTCTAGGCATCAGAGTGGCTAGATCTGATCAAGGTATATGTCTATCTCAAAAGAAATATGTACTTGATTTGTTGAATGAAACTGGAATGTTAGCCTGTAAACCGGTAGATACTCCAATTGAAATAAACCATACTCTTGCTATTTATCCTAGCCAAACACAAACTGATATTGGCAAGTATCAAAGATTGGTTGGGAAATTAATATACTTAGCACACACCAGACCTGATATCTCTTATGCAGTAAGTGCTGTGAGTAGGTTCATGCACTCTCCAAGTGAAGACCACATGAATGCAGTATACAGAATTCTCAGATACTTGAAGGGAACTCCTGGAAAAGGACTGTTTTTTTTTCAAAGAACCGAAATACATCTATTATGGGATATACCGACTCTGATTGGGTCGGAGATAAGACTACAAGACAGTCAACATCTGAATATTTTACCTTTGTAGGAGGCAACCTAGTCACTTGGAGGAGTAAAAAGCAAAAAGTAGTGCCAAGGTCAAGTGTTGAAGCAGAGTTCAGAGGAATGGCTCAAGGGATTTGTGAACTACTATGGATTAAAAACGTTCTTCAAGATATTGGGATTGAACATGATGAACCAATGCAACTCTACTGTGACAACAAGGCAGCCATTGAAATAGCTCACAACCCTGTACAACATGATAGGACTAAACACGTGGAAGTAGATAGACATTTCATCAAAGAGAAATTGGACAAGAAGGTAATACAACTTCCATTCGTTCAATCAAAAGAACAAGTTGCAGATGTATTGACAAAAGCAATTTCCAGCAAAGCCTTTGGAGAAGCAATTAACAAGCTGGGCATGATAGACATTCATGCACCAACTTGAGGGGAAGTGTTGAAGAGAAGTTTTTAATTTCAATTTTAAATGTTTGTTGGGATCTGATATCCTTTGATAGAAATAGGAAAACTAGGAAGTTGTTAGTTTGTTGATAGTTTGTTAATATTCTAAAGTAGTTGTTTAGATATTTGTTTCCCTGTATATATACACCTCAAGTTGAGGTTTCAATATATGAAATACAGATTATCAGAAAGTTGACAATATGTCATTCACCTTTGAATGATTACGATTTTCCTTTTCTCTCTCTTCCTTTATCACCATTGATCCATCTTTGTACGGTTATGATTTAGTAGCCGGAGATAACTTTATCTCCGGTAACTTGAGAAATGATAAGCCACACATATATATATATATATATGTGAGGTAGGATCCTTTGACATCAGTGTCAAATTTGAAATTTGACACCTCATATGAAAGTCGTTAGATAAAAAAAGGACAACGACTTTGATTTTTAAGTATATGACACCGTTGATCTTTTTTTATCTAATGACTCTCAGATGAGGTGTCAAAGGATCCTACCTCCATATATATATGGGAAAAAATCTATCCTTTTAAAGGATAGAAGTTTATATCCTTTTAGATCCTAACCGTTGATTTCCGTCTATCAACGGTTATAATCTATTGGGTCAAACTTAATGGGCCAAATTTATTATTAATTAATTAATAATTTTAATCCAATAAATTATAACTGTTGATGGACGAAAATCAACGGTTAGGATCTAAAATGATATAAGTTTATATCCTTTAAAATGATAGATGTTATTCCCTATATATATATAATAAATTTATTTCAAGCAGCTTGAGAAATATTTTTTCCATATATATATATATATATATATATATATATATATGGGAAAAATATTTCTCCGGCAACTTGAGATAAGTTTATCTCCGGCTACCTCAAAACTACGTCATTTTGTTTATTTATTTCCTTATATTAATTGATTCACCTTTGAATGATTATGATTCTTTTTTTCTCTTTCTTCTTTCATTACCATTGATCCATATTTGTACGGTATGATTTAGTAGCCGGAGATAAAATTATCTCCGGCAGCTTGAGAAATGATAAGCCCTGTATATATATATATATATTGTAAACAAAGAGAAAGCTAAAATCAGAAACAAGAAGATTAAAAAAAAAAAAAAACTGAAACAGGAAATAAACAACAATTTTACAATCATCATTGGAAAATTGACTCCCATCGCATCATCTCGCAGCAGGTCTCGGAATTCCTTGGAAGGTATTGTAACAACGTGTATGTCTCAGTCTTGCACCATTTGGTGGGTGGGCATCCAATCCGCAACACTACTGGCTTCTTTGTCATGACATATGAATTGAACCTATTCGATCTCAGTTAGGCCACATAATATGTTTAATTAATTACTTGTCCCGCGCGTACCAAACAATTAAAAAAATAATAATATTATATTTACTATCAATTAATTAAGTTTATTACTTTTTATCACTTTATTACAACCGGCTAGATAATGATGATAAAACATGATAAAAAGAGAATGTTAAAAGAGAGAAAGAGAGAGTGAAGAAGATCGTGGAAGAGAAAAAAAAAAATTATATCAAATGACAACCATTGATAAAAAAAAGTGATAAGAGGTGGTAAATTTTTTTTTTTTTTTTTGTATGTAAAAAGAGGTGGTAAATTTAGTTACTGGTAAATGTAACATCTCAAAAAAAAGAAAGAAAAAAAGATAAGGTTTGCTGATTATGCGTTGAGTGCTGACCAAAAGAGCCAAACACACATCCACCCAAAACGTGGGGAAATTTGTATCCATAAATAAATAAATAAAATTGACCTTTCCTCGAATGCCAAAGTTGAATTTTCGTATTGAAATTTCACATGTAGGACATGCTTACGGTTGCCAAAAGTTCATAACTCGTAACAACCATATTTTTTAACTTCCTCCTTTGAGATTTATGTTTATAATTCCCCCAATTTTCTTTTTTCTACGTAGTAGGACAGCACATCCTCTAACTGTATAATATATTTTATAATTTATGACTCCCACAATTTTCTCCTCTCTTTTTTCTTCTAAAGAAATACTTGCACATTCCCCACGTACACAGGCACAAAGAATTAGAAAATTCTATGACTAAAATTGGCACTTATTGTATTGATTTTACCAAATCAAAGGTTGAATTAGTCATATATACATATAGTTTCAAGTGTTTGTTAAATTGGTAATCATATTGTATATAAAAATATGAGTTTAGCTTAATGGAATATCATAAATATTCCACTATTTTATTTTACGGTGTCAATGTCAGGTCTTCCCTAGTTTGAACTTCTTAGCCTTGTTCTTTCCATAAATTAAGACTCCAATGCAGTATCCTTCCATCTCAGGTTCCATGTATGCGGTCCTAGTTTTGAGTTTTGACTGACATTTTCTAATTTTGTGGCAGTTCTCTTCACTTTCATTTGTTTACGATAAGAGTTATATTGATAATTTTTTTTTTTATAAACTTACAAATTATATTATGTCTTATTTACTAAAGAGTGTCTTATCAGTTAAACATAATATAATTTACAAGAATTTGTAAACATTTTTTTTTAAATATAACATTCCCCTTTGTTTATATAAAGGGTTATGTTTATCTCATGTAAAATGAGATAAACAATTTTCCTACACACAAAAGAGTGATGGGTTCCACCACTTTTTTTTTCTCTCCTCTTACATAAGGTCCCACATATAATTTTATTTCTATAACATGAGATAATTACTCTTCTACAATATATAAAAAATATTTTCCTTATATAAAATAAGAAATATATGCACACCGTTACATAGATGGTCCCGGTCATAATAATATAAGCACTGCAACCGGAAAGAAATTATTTATTTACATTTGCCGGTTTTGCCTTAAAGGAGTAAAACAATCTTCTCCGAGATATGATCATGAATATTTTATTTGGCCAATGTTAATTTGCTGCCAACTATATATGTTGAAAAATTGAATTATATAAGTTTGGAAAAACAAATCAAACAAATCTTTCTAATTTAATTAAGGTTGTTTTAGTAATTTAATATATGATTGATTTGGTTTTAAACGTGAATTGGATTCATTCAAATTAAATTTAAATTACTTTGACCTGAAAAACATGCGTATAATGATTGGATTTGAATTGAAACTTTAACATATTTATTATTTTAATGATATCATAAAATTAAGAAACACGGATAAATTAAATACCTTTTTTCATTTTATTTTATTTTTAAAAAATAGTAGGTGAGTTGGGTTGAGTTGTATGGATTAGAAAAGTCTCAACCCGCAACTCAACACGTTTCTATGGATTGAGTATTTTTAAATTAAACTTCCACAAAAATTGGATAAAAACTCATGATTTTGCAAGTTAACCCAACCTGATGAACACCCTAATTCCGGCGTTATATTAATCTCAATTATAAGTTGGGTCAATAGTTTTGAAATTACTCATCCACGTACACTGCGTGATTAATTGCATGATCTTCTTCCTGTCACTTTAATCGAATTTGAAAAACTGATATCGAAACAAGTTTACTCGTGGTGTTGTTTGCACCGCATGACAAAATGTTAGCAACATCAAATATTTCTGATTTCTGAAAGCAACTTGTTCTAGAAAATATCAATTTGTAAGTAGTTACCACTTACCACCAACCACCTAGTTAATATTTTCTGAACAAAATAAAAAAATAAAAGAAATCTGACTATTGTATTCGTTGTATGCTAATACGCATGTTGAACAATGCTGGTTCATAGTTAGTGAACTCTTAAATATATAGTCAGCGCAATGGTTTGTAAAATTGGAGACGGAGACTAAGAGAAACAAATATTTAAAAAAAAAAGAGACGAAAATGCGTTATTTGGTTGCCTGTTTGCTGTTGTTTAGCGCTAAAGGTAGCTAAACAACTTCAAGTAGAAACTTTAAGACAAATAAATAAACAGATAAAGGTAAACAGCTAACAAATTAAGTACGTGGAAGGTGATTACAGATTAAAATGCACAGTTAATAAATATTAGCTGATCCATCAAATTAGGTCATTAGGTGTATATACTTTTCCCTGATTATTTTTCTATTAATTTCAAAGGTAGTTATGGAAAATTATATGGAATCAAAGTTGATTTTTTTTTTTTTTTTTTGATAACAAAATCAAAGTTGATTTTATTATTGAGAGACGTTTATTTATAGACACACAAATTTAAGTACAAAATTGATAAACAATTAAGCAACTAATAGATAAGGATAAAAACAAGAAATTAATGTTTACATTGCTAATTAAAAGACAACTCAGGATACCGGATACATTAAAGTGATAAATGTTGTTTGAAAATAAACTCAGCAAAATGATTAGAATGACCATAAAAGTTGGTTAAAATATTACTTGACGAAATAAAAAGACTTTACTGGAATAATATCAGTAAAAATTTCCTTCGATGGAATAACCATCACCGAGAATATTCTATGCTGGAACAACCATTAGCGGACTTGCACTGTTGCCTCTGTGGGCAAGTGCACACAATGATTATTATTTTTTCTATTAAAAAGCTGCAGTTTGATTTACTAAATTTTTATTTTATGTTGTCTTAATGGTTGGTGTTGTGGTCATGTATCTAAAAATCACATTTTTTATTTTTATATTCAATCTTTTACAAATGTAATATAAGGCTATCTATTGTACACCCTTCCATAGATCTTATACATAGAGAGAGCTTAAAAAAAAAATTGGGAGCAGAGCTCTCAAACTCCGATCATTAAATATGCAGATATAAATAAAATTTTCGCTAGTGGGAACAACCATATGTTATGGCAAGCAAGCATATAAAGTAAGAACTAAAGCCTCTCCTCTAAATTCGTCAAAAACATCAATTGGAAACTTATAAAGTAGGCAACAACTATAACAAATGGGCTTTGTTGAAAAAGAAAATTAAATTAAATGATTGTTGGAAAATAAATGGGACATCAGGAGTTGGAAAAAGCAGTGTTTTAAAACTCGGGCCAGTCATCGACTCGGTCGAGGTACTGGGTTATTGGGTCATTGGTTCAGCTAGATTCAACTGGATTTACTGTTCACATATCAAAAAAATATAAACATATTACTTATATTAAAAATTCACATAAGAAAACTATCAATGATCTTCAAAAAATAAATTAGTTCTCAATGATAGCAAATATTATATACTTCTAGGCTTCAAGCTCTAGACCATATCCTAACATTGGATTAAAATTGTAATGTAAGCTAAATGCACCTTTTATGCCTTGACATAACACAGATAAATTAAATCATGATGACAAATAATAGGCATGAAATATACACTAAGGAGAAAGTTTCTACCATTGAGATGAGACCATAAGTGTTTATCCCTTAACTTCTTTAGATCATTATAAGATACAACTAAATTACATAAACGAAATGCACTAATCCAAAATACCTCTTTATTTTAACTTTACTTTTTAATCATATTTACCACAAAATATGAACATGATTTAATTCAAGAGTTCATAGCAACCACAAAAAAAATATTTACAAAAAAAAGAGAGGGTCAACTCGGTCACCGAGTCGCCGGGCCTCAGCCAGGTCAATCGGTCCAAACTGAGTTGACTACAGAACCGCTCCAAATAATCGCTCGGACTAGGAAACCCACCGGGTCACCGAGACAGGGGTCGACCCGACCGATCCGAGCTAGTTTTTATAACACTGGGGAAAATGGTGACGTAGAGCTACCGGCAATAAGAAATTTCACAGTAGAAAAGTCACGGATGATGAAACCGCTTTGATACCATATTGAAAATTCTATGGAATCAAAATTGGTTTTATTATTATGAGACGTTTATATATAGATGCACAAATACAAGATTCATAAACAACTAATTAACTATTAGAAAAGGATAGAAGCATGAGTTGTTTGCATAATTTAAATACGATTTTATCCTTATCCCCCTAATAATCAAAATTAGGTTTATATAATTTTTCCTGGTTCTTTTTCTATTGATCTCAAAGGTAGTTTTATATAGAACTAGACTAAAAATGTTAATTACTTTTCTTTTTATAATAAGATGGATAATAAGGGTGGGCAGGTTTTGACCTAAATTATTGTTGTTGTTGTTTTTTTTTCTACCCAATCAAACGAGTTAATTTAAACTGATTCGATTCAAAGAATTAAACCATTTTATTTTATCTGAACTGATTTTTTTTTTCTTTTTCAAATAGGTTCAGAACCTATACATAGTTCAAAGTCAGTTTATAATTTATAAATGATTCTGAACCAATTCAGAACCTTCAAAATCAATTTGGGTTTGCAAATCGGTTTTGAACCAGTTCTGACTGTTTGAGTTAAAACAAATCATTTCAATTCTTTTAATTTTTCAAATCAATTTTTTTTTGTCGATTTAATTTTTAAACAATTTTTAAAACTAGTTTAGAAAAATACAACTCGGTTTGATTTGATTTGGTTATTTTGCACAACTCTATTGAATAATGGAATTCTTCTTTTATATTTGAAACTTTTAAATTGTAATAATTTAATTAAAAGAATAATGAAATAACTACACTCTCACATACTGCTCTGTAAGATATTAGAAAACAAATTTTACATAAATTTCACGTAGTCTATATGTACAACTATCACTCTTCTTTAAGCAATAATGTCAACTTAAAAAATCAATTCAACCAATAAATATTCAAATTAACTCTTAACAAATTTAAATTTTTATGGGATTCTAAACTTCAATGGAGACTTACGTCCATTTTTGTAATTAATTACATTATTCCCTGATAAAAATAGTATACTGCCATTAATGTAAATTTGGGAAATCCTTTGCTTGGGAGAAGGGTTTAAGATTAACCTTATTAGTTATTAATGCAACCAATTCTTCCAAAAAGTTTAAGTCATTACTGATGGTTTTATTATATGGTTCGCTTTTTGTCATGTGACATGATTAGAGCACTTTCCTGCACACACAAATCAAGTGTGGATCCCACGCTTAAAAAAAAAAAATCAAACTAAAATCAGGATACGACGCTGTATCCTTAAGATACGGAAGCGGATCCTTGTTGCAGGAATAAACAGTGTCATTCTTGCAACATGATTCTTATATTTCTCTTTATTATATCTCTTAGCATAATAATCAAGGCTTGAAACAGAGTCTGAAGTTGCAGATAATCTCATTAAATGAAGGATGTGATGATTTTCCGATTAAATTGATTGTTCAATTAGTAGCTCAAGGTTACTCTAGCCAATCGTGTTTGTTTAATTGGTCTTAGTCTTATGCATACAACCCCAGTGCTTTTTCTGGAATCTGAAGCTCCTCCAGATGTTTGGAGTAAGTACACCCTCACGGAAGATATGTAATGAGCAATGTCTCGTGTAAAAATTTGAGTCATCACATAATTGCAATTGTTATGGACACATATACGAGGCTCGTTAATTGAAGTCCAATAAGGGGCAATCCAAGATATAAATCAGATATAATTATGGAAGCATATCAAACATATCAATCCTAATACGACAGCATAACATATGAGCTTGAGCCATCGTCAGAAGCACTGAAGGTCCAGAATTCACTGCCCACAGATAAACTCTATAAATGTTAGATTAGGAAGTTTAAATTTAGAAAGTTGTTGTAACAAAGAATATTTGTTTTTCTGTTTCAGCAACAAAGTATTTGATTCTTTATTTTGTTAGAGGATTTTTAGGAAGTTTAAAATCTTGTTTTGTGTATTTATACACCTCAATTGAAGAGGTAAAGATATCAATGAACAGAAGTATTTCAGTAGTGTCATGTTTTACATGGTATCAGAGCGTTCTGATCTAGGAACCTTGTTTTTTTCGGATTTTTCGTTTTTTCCTTTACCCAGAAGGAAAAAACCCGTATTGTTTTCTTTTACCCGAATCCAAACCCGTTCTTTTTCCGCATTCTTTCTTCCTCTGTAACCAAATACCCGCACCATTTCTTGCTACCCGAAAGTACACCCAACCCGTATACCACTTCTTCCCGTTTTTTCCCACCCACAAACGTCACCATTTTCCTAATCCCTAATTTCTTTCACTCGATGGCATCTTCACCTCCTTCATCGCCCACCGCCCCTACCCCACCTCCCTCAAATATTATTATCCAACAAGATTCCTCCTCTTTTCCCATCACTGTTGTCCTTGATGACCACAATTATCCGCTTTGGTCTCAGTTACTTGATATGCGAATTGGTGCGCGAAACAAAACCGGGTATCTCACCGGTGCCACCAAGCAACCACCGGCGGCTGATCCTTTCTTTGATACGTGGGTGACTGAAAACAAGAAGGTGAAAAGCTGGTTAATTGATTCCATGTCTCCTCCCCTCATGCAGCGCTTCATCCGAATCAAGTGTGCATCGGAGATTTGGGATGCTGTCCGGCGAACCTTCTTTGATGGTTCAGACGAAACGGTTCTCTTTGAGTTGAATCAACGGTCCTTCAACACCGCACAAAATGGCCGGCCACTGTCCACTTATTTCAACGACCTTCTTTCCATCTTCCAGGATATTGACCATCGGACCTCATCTCAGGCAGGCACGGTTGCTGCTGTTGTCCAGATGCACTCAGCCATGGTGCGTATGCGGGTGCATATTTTTCTCTCTGGTCTTGATGCTGAATTTGAACAGGTCAGGGGAGAGATTTTAAGAAAGGATCCTAAGTTGGATCTTGAAGCTTCATACGCCTATGTTCGGCGTGAACAGCAGCAACGTGTTACCATGAATAGACCTCTCTCCACTAATGATTCCTCAGCCATGGCGGCTCACAACTCACGATCATCCTCTGCCCCTCTGAAGTCTCGCAGGGATGGGTCTGCTTCTAAGATTATTTGCTCACACTGTGGCGACTCTGGTCACACAAAGAATCGATGCTACGAAATCGTTGGCTATCCCGATTGGTGGGATTTCACTAAGAGGCCTCGCCGGAAATCCTTGAACAGAGCATCATCTTCCATCACTGATTCGGGCCCTCCTCCTTCAGCCAATGCAGTTTATGAAGGCATCCTTGGTAAGTCTCATGCTCTCTCTACATTATCTGCAATTGATTCATGGATAATTGATACGGGTGCCTCTGATCATATGATTCGATATCCCCATTTATTGTCTAATCTTACCCCTTCCCCAAAGAGTGTAATTTCTACAGCTAATGGTGGGACATCTGCCATTGTTGGCCAAGGCTCCATCTCCCTTTCCAATCGGTTACATCTCTCCCTTGTTTTGGCTGTTCCATCTTTAGATTTTAATCTACTGTCTGTTAGTCAAATTACCTCTAATTCTAACTGTTCTGTGAATTTTTTGCCAAATATTTGTATCTTCAAGGACAACCAGACACAGGAGATTCTTGGTTTTGGTGTTAGAAGAGGAAAATTGTATTACCTGGATGCTTCTCAATTCGGCAGTCTCTCCTCTCCTTGTGTGGCTGCTACCTCTGTTATGGATTCTGCAAAAAATAAAGTCTGGCTTTGGCATAGGAGACTAGGTCACCTTTCCTTTAGATATCTCCATAGATTGTTTCCTAGTTTTTTTAATAATAATTTGAGAGTTAGTGATTTTCATTGCTCGGTTTGTGAGCTGGCCAAAAGCCATAGAATTCCTTATTATCCAAGTTTGAATAAAAGTTGTGTTCCCTTCCAAGTTATTCACTCTGATGTATGGGGCCCAGCAAAAATATCATCTTTTTCTAAATGCTTTTATTATGTAACATTCATTGATGAATGTACTCGTATGTGCTGGGTAAGTCTCTTGAAAAATAAAAGCGAAGTTTATTCTGTCTTCAAGAAATTTTTTTGCATGGTTCAAAATCAGTTCAACACTAAAATTCAAATCCTTCAGTCTGATAATGGAATGGAGTACATGGCTGGTGCTTTTTCTGATTTTCTGACCTCTAATGGAACTATACACCACACTTCCTGTTCCTACACACCACAGCAAAATGGTTTAGCCGAAAGAATGAACCGTACCCTCATGGAAGTAGTTAGAGCCTCTTTATTTGGAATGCATGTCCCTTCCTCCTATTTGGAATGCATGTCCCTTCCTCCTAAGAGGTAAAATCTACAAGTACGTTACACTCTCTCTTACTGTTATGCTATCACTGTGCGCGCACACCCATTTTTGGCAAAGCCATTTATAGTTCTTCTGTGTACAATGATTTACTTGACTCGAAATATCTTATCCATATATACCTTGGAGACGACACCTAGATCTGATAGCAACATACTAGTCCATTAGCTAGACATTTCTGTCTCTAAGACATAACAACAATATATTTCCTATGTTAGCTTAGTCAAAACTCAAACGACCAATAAAATTGACAACAATGTTCACAGGTCAAGTAAAGAGCTGAGCCTGAAGTCGTCTTTGTGTTTTTGCAGAGCAATACGAGATTGACTTGATATATATGTCTTCTATACTCTACTTCTAGAAGGAAGGAAACACAAACAGCGTGGATCTAACGTTGCCATTATGCATTGATAACTTCTGAATAAGGAAAGCAAAAGAAGCTAACAATTGCCACATGTAATTACAATGTGTGAACTAATTGACAAGAGATACCTGTTCTGTGAATGTGCTCATGACTTTCAGCATTAAACATTTAATTTCTTGGAGTCAATGGTTGAGCAAACTCATTTTAAGTTGTCAGACTATTAATATCGTATACCCTTTCCCTCTCTTGTATCACAAGAAAGCATGGATTCAGCTTTAAAAAAAAAACACTTTTTTTAAGGTTGAAAAAGCATGAGCTATTTTGTTTCAATTTTTTTTTTGGTGAGGATTTTGTTTCAATTTACTTTGTTAAATACGAGGGAGGTTATATTTACACAAATTTTCGCTCACACACTCTAATAATCAAATCTTAAACTAGTATTTTCATCGATTTGATGGTTATAATTTATTTGGAATTAACAATTAATTAATAAGTATAATCCAATAAATTATAACCATTAGATTTACAGAAATCAACATTAAAGATTTGTTTATAAGAGTTTGTAAATAAAAAAATTTATAAATATAACATCCCTCGTTAAATATATGTAATTTAAAATCTTCTTTAATTATATCTCCACTCTTTTCTTTCTTTTTTTAACAAAAAGTTACTTTCATAAAATTTTCATTTATGAAAGGAGGAGGTAGTACGTTGAAATTTAACGGCGTTCATCAACCGATCCAAACCGATTCAAATCGCGGTGACCGGACCAAAAGATCGATAACCGAATAAACTGAAAATCGAAAAACCGAAAATCGAAAAAAAGCCGCAAATTTTAATTGGATTGGATCGGTTTTTGGATGGGTTGATGAAAACCGATCCAATCCAAACTGATCCAATATATTAATTCCCCTCTACCTACTTGGGTCTTTTTTCCAATCATAGTCCAAAAATTTCTAAACCCAAGACCTATTGGGTATCAACTAAACCCAAGAAAAAATCTAGTCACATTTCATCAACAAAATTTTATCTTTGTAGAGCTTCATATCTCATTGCCCAAAAAAAAATTATATTATAGTTTACTTATGCTTTTGTATTTAAAAAATAATAATTTACAAAGACAATATATACAAAAGATGTTATTTGCATAATAATTATAAAATAAATTTTAGGATTTTCAAAAAACCGAAAACCGATCCAATCCAAACCGAAAAAAATTGGATTGGATCGGATCGGATTTGAAAAAAAATCCAAACCGAATGAATTATTATATGATCAAACTGAAGGAATTTGATTGGATAATTTTTGTTTTCAAAACCGATCCAATCTAGACCGTGAATACCCATACGTCGAATATCCAAATGCACCCATTCCTCATGATGATGTACGTCGAATATCCAAATGCACCCATTCCTCATCATGATATTGGATTATAGCTCTTTTAAATGCTTAAAATATAATCTGCAATAATTGAGTAAAACATCCCGTGATATGTGGCAGTATAAGAGGCAATGAAAGTGCTTCTAGAAACTAGCTAAAAAGAAACTCCCCATGGACTAGAGCTTGCATTTGATTATGTTACATTCAATCTATTTTTTTTTTAATGATATAATGTGAGTGCGGAATTATTCTTTTCTTCTTTGAAACAACGGGGGTATTTTGTTTTGGCATATCGTTGACTTGGCATTTTCTTTAGGTCCAGTTGAACACTTGCAGATTATCGAAGAAAAATAAATGAGATTTTACACAACATAGTTTAATGATGGAGAAATAATAGCAAGTCAAATTCCTTAAATTTAATCGTTGTTCCTGTTCTATTGATTCTGTTATGTATATTTTATATCTTGCAGAAGTTACATTTCGTTTAAAGGCTTTTTTCTCCCTAATTTTTGAAATCATTCACAATTTTTCCAATAAAGAAACAGAGGTGGTGTAGAGTTATGAGAATCACACTATCTCGGAGAATTTTATTGTTACAAAATCGGAAAATGCCATTGGTGACTAATGGTTGGAACCTGTTCCAGGTTTGTAGTCCTGATGAGCCTGATCATGTTAATTTGAAGATTACATATAAATTTATTCAGAACCCATTTAATAAGCCTTACCTGGAACCGGAATTGGAGCCCGAAATATGAACTTTAACCCACGATCTATTCCCACATGTTGGCAATGCCACGATCTTAATAATCATCTCATTGTTAATCACCTACGATCATTAATAACCGTTAACTAGTAGAACCTATATAACTTTTATTAATATCCCAAACCAAACTCTTACTTCCATGAGTTGTTTTCACATATTTTTTAGTAATTTTATACATAAAACATATTTTTAAATTTTAATAACCAAATATATTTTTTTTAGTTAAAAGTGTTGTACACATGTTACATCAAAATGCAAAATAACTCTAGGTTTTTTTTAAAAAAATCTTCTAAAAAAAGTAAAGTATAAAAAGACTTTTTTTTTTTTTCAAAAGCCCATTCAAATGAACTCTTAAATGCACATTAGATTAAAAAAAACGCAAGTTAGTATGAAATTCTCAACCAAAAGCCCATTCATACTAACTTGTATCATAAAAACTTTTGAAATAAATCATATCAAACTTACTTTTCACCAAAATTAAAATTTTAAAATCAAAATTACTTAAAATTAAGTTTGAAAATGTTCACTCAAATATATTCTAAATAATGGTAACATATTTTTTAATGACAATACAATTTTTTTTTCATTGTTGTTTTGTGTTTAAAAAAGGAGAAAATATTTTAGTAATATTTATGAATTATGATACAAGAGGAGATCAGGAGAGTAAAAGTTTTAAAATACCTTTTATTTTATTTTATTTTATTTTCAAAAACCAAAATAAAATCGATTTAAAATTACTGAAAATAATTGTATCTCATATTATAAAAAATCACCTTTCCCTAAATTTTATGTGTAAAATTACTTGTATAGTTTATATAAAATAAAAGCAACGTATTGAAGTTGTGTAAAATGATGGGCGGACGATAGTTCGGACATCTTACCTCAAGCTTTAGCTGCCAAAGAGGACTTTTCTGTTCTCTTTAATGAATCGTTGCTAAGAATTACATGGTGGATATAACTTAGTCAAACCTGCCCTATGGAGATGAATTATTTTGTCTTTTTTAAAATACTTCAATCGATTTATTGCTTCACAATTAATTTGATTCGGAGCGTATTCAAGATTAAGACTTTAAATTCCTTCCAAATGTGGTCTGGAAAGATTCGAACACATATTCTCATTTCCACCTATTTAGCTCTCATGCGCCAACTGAACTACCACTATTTGGTATGAATTATTTTCTCTAAAACTTAGTTTACATGTCAATTACTCAATTTACAAATTTGAACTGCTGCTAGGCTTTTGGATTGTACTATCAGTATTCATACTTCCAGATTGACCAAATCCTCAAATATCATTTATTTATTTTTTTGAAAAAAAGAGATAGAAAAAATGCGACAAAATATGATTCATTCACACTATTTACTCACTTTTCTTTTTAGGTACAAAGTTACCGAGTTTTTATTCTAAGTCACGTTGGAATCGGTCTGTAACACGGAAACTAATTCCATTAGATTGATAATCAAGCAGGACCAACATATTAAAAGTCGTAACTCCACATTTTTTTTTTCTCATTGCAAGTTCTCACCATATAGTAATATTTATAACAAATGTATACTAAACAAATGGTTTCTTAGCTATTAATTTTCTTATTCCTTTATATAAAGAAGTATTTTTCTCATCCTGCAAATCAATTTAATACTTCCAACTGACAAATGAGATATCAAATTATCATCTAATGTTGAGATTCCCGCATCCCCACCTGACTTCACATGGCACGATTGATCATTATTGATGAAGTGAACCTACTTTTAAATTATTATTTTTTTACCATTGTTTTTTTTTTTTAAAAAAAAAGAACGCGAAGGATTAATATAGGGAAATACTACTTTCATTTTACATGAGGTAGTTATCTCATTTTCTCTCACATCGAAAATCACACCTCTTCTTTTTTCTTTTTCTTTTTTACTTTTTAATGGTGGACCCCACTTAAACTCTCTCTATAGCATGAGATAATACTCTCATGTAACATAAGATTAATATTCCCCGTTAATATATATATATATATATATATATATATTTTTATTCAAAACTACGCATTTGTAGGAAGCTGATGAGAAGGTGGAAACGCTGGTCATGTTTGAATGGACTGTACTTTTCAACACAAGTTGCATATATTATATATTATTTATATAATAAATAATAAAGAAGTAGTCATCAAATTTCTCATTAGAAGATAGGATTATAGTTAACGACAATTCTTCCACTAACATCAATCTCTCTCGTGGTTTCCACTCTGTCTTCCTCAGTCTTATATATATATATATATATATATATAGAAATATCAAACACTAACACACATAGGCTTTCTTTAGAGCTTGGACTCTTCTGTGGCCAGTGGCATATCATTCCAAACATCTATCATGAGTGAAGAATAGATAAGAGAGAAGAAACCAAACAAGAGAGGGTACTTTGTAGAGTAAGAGTAGTAGACATAAAAAAGAGAGGGTGAAGTTACAAACAACCTTCCTCTTCGTGTTAAGCCAAGAAAGTAACATAAGAACTTCATGTAAGTATATATATACTCTTTCATTCTTTTACTCCTTGTTCTTGTGTTTGGTTTCCATTTTTAAACTTTTAATCCATTTTAGAACAAGGGAAAGCAAAAATGGATGGGAATTTAGGGAGAAGTATAAGCAGGAGCATAAGCAGGTCAAGTTGGAAAATGGAAGAAGTGTTTGCGAGTGGTAGGTATTCTCGAAGGACTTCTCAAGTTGATGAAGATGAAGAGGCTCTCAAATGGGCTGCAATAGAGAAGCTACCTACCTATGATAGGCTGAGAACAAGTATCATTCAAACTTTTGCTGAGGGTGATCAACCTCATGGAAACAACAAAGTCCAACACAAGGAAATCGATGTTCGAAAGCTTGATGTCAATGAAAGGCAACAAATCATTGATAAGATTTTCAAGGTTGCAGAAGAAGATAATGAAAAGTTCCTCAGGAAGTTCAGGAACAGAACTGATAAGTGAGTTTCATTTCTTTCACATGTGCTGTTCCCTCCATACCCCACCCAAAATAATTCAGACTTTCAGAAACATACTTGAAAAGCTTTTTTTTTTTTTTTTTGACTAACTTATACTAAACAATAATAAGTTTTTAGCCTCAATATTTTAAATCTAAGGAACTTAATCTATTTAGATGCCCTTGCTTTCTTTTATTATCTTCTTTGTGCTTTCTATCATTTGCTTGCTGAAGACAAAAACATGTTGAAGAATCATTTCATGATGCTGCTATGCAGATGAGGGGAACCAGATCTAACGTGAGGATTCCCCTCTTCCATTTCCTACATATGAATATTATTACAGATGTAATTTAAACTCAGAGACGTTATATTAACAAACTTTTTTGTTTACAAACTCTTACAGACTGCATTATCTTCTTCCGCGAAAACACTACGTTTCATTTTCTTCTCCCGGAAGAAGAAGATAATGTAATTTGTAAAAATTTGTCAAAAAAGTTTGTAAACGGATTCTTCTCCTTAAACTTAATCCTTAATTAATCAAGATTTTTAAGAAGCTATACTTTCTTTTACCTTCAAAAATCAAGTGTCAAATTTCCAACTTAACATTGTTAACACAGAGTAGACCATGAATTGAAAAAACGTACCTAGTTTATTTTTGTCAATAGATTATTAGTGCTATTATATGATTCGAATGCTTGGAGTAATGTTACTTACATATAGTATGTACTCAGTTTTTCTTTGAAAACATGACACTACGGTTCAGATTGTGCCCGCTAATAATCATTAATCCAATTGGTTTTCTTCTCATTGCAGGGTTGGGATCAGACTTCCAACGGTAGAAGTGAGGTTTCAGAATTTGACTGTTGAGGCTGATTCCTTTGTCGGAAGCAGAGCTCTGCCAACCCTACCAAACGTTGCATTGAACCTAGTTGAATCAGTTATTGGCATCTTTGGGATTAGTACCACTAAGAGAACAAAGCTCACAATTCTTAAGAATGTCTCTGGCATTATTAAACCAGCAAGGTACTACAACCAAGTTGTTATCTATAGTGTGTGGTTGTAACTTGTAACAATCTTAAGAAAAAGTTTCTGTAGGCTAGTTGTTGACTTTCTTATATAGTTTTTTTCTTTTTATAACAATTCTGGTTCTTTGCAGGATGGCCCTTTTACTAGGTCCCCCTTCTTCAGGGAAAACAACCCTTTTGTTGTCATTAGCCGGAAAATTGGACCCTGAGTTGAGGGTAGGTTCCAACCCCATCATTTTGCTGAAAAAATTGATCTTTATACAGATTATTACCTTTTAATCAAAAGGAATAATACTAATGATGAATAAGAGTTAACTATAAATGTTTGGTTTTGATGAAACAGGTAAAAGGAGACATCACTTACAATGGTCACAAACTTAATGAGTTTGTCCCAAGAAAGACTTCAGCATACATTAGCCAAAACGATGTTCATGTTGGAGAAATGACTGTAAAAGAAACCCTGGATTTCTCAGCTAGATGCCAGGGGGTTGGAACTCGATATGGTACTTGAATTAGCATTTTCTTTTAAACCCAGTTTTTTTTTTTTTTTTTTTGTTGTAAATCATTTATTGACAGTTTCATTTTGGTTTTTAATAATGTTAATATAGATTTATTAACCGAGCTTGCTAGAAGGGAAAAGGAGGCTGGCATATTTCCAGAGGCAGAACTTGACCTTTTCATGAAGGTATTTTCATTAATGTTCCAAATTCCAATTAATTGTTGTATACATTAATAGACTGAACAGTCAATAATTATATCAAATCTTGTTAATCTATGAAAGTTTTCTCACTTGTTTCATGCATTATAGGCAACTGCAATAAAAGGAACAGAAAGCAGTCTCATTACTGACTATACTCTCAAAGTAAGTTGTTTCTTTTTTCAACATTTCTGTTTCAAGTTGAAAGGAGAGGAATAAGGAAATAGTCAAATAGATGGTTAAATTTCACTTTCTGACTTTCTGTTAAATTAGACTTTAAAAAAATTCACCCACCCACCAAATCTCCTTCCCAAGAGTCGGTCACTAACTAAGATATGTTCTCAAAAGTTTTCCTTGTATTTACCCCAAAAAAAAAGAAAAAAGAAAAAGAGTTCCTTGTAAAAGTTTTCTGCTCACCTACCCTACAGTGCTGACTGCTTTCAAGATATGGTGGCTAAAGTAGGCCCCAGCTGGAGCATCACTTGTGCTATATGGATTATTACTGTTATTTGGCAACATAATTATTGTTAATCACTGTGCTTAACGGTTTGAGTATGTTCTAACAAATCATTCTTATTTGTTCCTTGCTGTATGAAACAGATATTGGGGCTTGATATTTGCAAGGATACCATAGTGGGAGATGAAATGCATAGAGGTGTATCTGGGGGTCAAAAGAAGCGTGTGACCACAGGTTAGAAGGACTAAAAAGTCAAAATATTTTATGGTCATCTTTTTATGCTCACAACTCAGACGGACAATTTTCTAAAAAAATTAAGAAAATGGGGCAATTATGTACTTTTGCTGACCAAACTCTTTCTTATTGGACTTGGTCCTTCTCCTTCACCTGCCACTTTGGTTCCTCCAAGAATATTGTTAAAAGGAGTTCCCTTTTTTCTTATTTGCTTTTTGAAAAATACATTACTTTTTTCTTATTTATTTATGCCATCCATAATTTTCTATGTATAATATACATATATATAACAAAGCCAAAAATCAAATGTCTAATTATTGGAATTGTAATTATTTCCTAAAATGAAATGGTTTTGATTTTATGCAGGAGAAATGATTGTTGGGCCCACAAAAACACTATTCATGGATGAGATATCAACGGGTCTTGATAGCTCCACAACATTTCAGATTGTGAAATGCTTGCAGCAGATTGTACACCTTACTGAAGGAACCATCTTAATGTCCCTTCTCCAACCTGCTCCTGAGACGTTTAATCTATTTGATGACATCATTCTCATATCAGAGGGTCAGATTGTGTACCAGGGCCCACGTGAGCACATTGTAGAATTCTTTGAATCATGTGGGTTCCACTGCCCTGAAAGAAAGGGAACCGCTGATTTCTTGCAAGAGGTATGTATGATCATTCATAACCACCACCTTGTTAATCATGCACCCTCACATACATTATGAAACACCACAACTTATATTTTGGGTTCATGTGCCCATACATAATATTGTCAAAGTCTCACCTTGTTAATCATGGTGCATGACATTGTTAATTGAAAAAGAAAAACTAGAATTGATTTCATAAATGAAATGCAACATACACTATACCATAACTTTCTAGAGTAAGTTGGTATTAATTTGAAAAAATAAAATTTAAATTTTTGAACAGGTTACCTCAAGGAAGGACCAGGAACAATACTGGGCAGACAAAAATAGGTCATATCGTTATGTTTCAGTGACAGAGTTTGCAAACAGGTTCAAGCAGTTCCATGTTGGAATGAGGGTTGAGAATGAGTTGTCTGTCCCATTTGACAAGTCAAGTGCACATAAAGCTGCACTTGTTTACAAGAAAAACTCTGTGCCCACAATGGATCTTCTTAAAGCATGTTGGGACAAGGAATGGCTTCTGATCAAGAGGAACTCTTTTGTCTACATATTCAAGACAGTCCAAATCTGCATCATTGCAATCATATCTGCAACATTGTTCTTGAGGACTGAAATGCACCGAGATAATGAAGATGAAGCCTCACTTTACATTGGTGCAATTTTGTTCTCCATGATCATGAACATGTTTAATGGTTTTGCTGAGCTGGCACTCACAATTGGAAGGCTTCCTGTGTTTTACAAGCATAGAGACCACCTTTTCCACCCTGCTTGGACTTACACCCTTCCCAATTTCTTGTTGCGGATCCCCATTTCTGTGTTTGAGTCTCTTGTTTGGATGCTTGTTACCTACTACACCATAGGATTTGCACCTGAAGCCAGCAGGTAATATCAAATACCTTTTCTTTTATTTCATAATTTGCATGTGGCATTAGATGCCATGATCATGGTACTAAGTGATGTATTCATAATTACTAAGTGAGCATTTTGGTGCCTATTCCACTTTTTAGGTTCTTCAAGCAACTGTTGCTGGTGTTTCTTATCCAACAAATGGCTGCTGGGATGTTTAGGGTCATTTCTGGAGTCTGCAGGACAATGATTATTGCTAACACTGGTGGAGCCCTCATGCTCCTTTTTGTTTTTCTACTTGGAGGTTTTCTCCTTCCCAAACGTGAGTGTGACAATCCAAACTTTTTTAAGTAAAAGCATTTGAAAACTGACTCCAAAGTTACACATGTTCATCAAAGAATATGCTCACATGGATGCTTAATGGTTACAGGTGAAATTCCAAATTGGTGGGTGTGGGGCTACTGGGCTTCACCATTGACATATGCTTTCAATGCTATGTCTGTGAATGAAATGTTTGCTCCAAGGTGGATGCATCCACAGGTAAATAGCATAAGCTTTTAATTAGCAGATGAAAGTGAATAATTGGCTTAAGAAGAAACTTGTTAATTTCTGACTTGAACTTATCTTTTGACTACAGACTTCTTCAGATAAAACTACCACATTGGGTCTGTCTGTGTTAAGGAACTTTGATGTTTATGCTGAAACAAAATGGTACTGGATAGGTGCCGGTGCTCTTGCGGGTTTCACAATTTTGTACAACGTTCTCTTCACCCTTGCACTTATGTACCTTAATCGTAAGAGCTCACAAATCTGATCAATCTTTCAAGTGAGTTATTTCCTTCACTTTCTGTCTTAATAAAGCTTATGTGTTTTCTTGTTTGGTGCACTAGCTTTTGGAAAGAAACAAGCAATTATATCTGAAGAAGATGCGAGTGAAATGGAGGCTGGAGGAGACCCCAATGAAGCACCTAGACTTGTAAGGCGTCAGTCCAACAAAGAGTCAATGCTTCGATCATTATCTACTGCTGATGGAAATAATACAAGTAAGAAGTTTCAAAGCAAACGACATTAATCTTTTCATGGTTTAGCTAAAAGTATATTCTTGTTGATATAATGTGGATTGTTGCTGATTATGCTTGTCTTGTACATGAATCATTTTAGGAGAAGTTGCAATGCAGCGAATGAGTAGCCAAGCTAATTCCAATGGATTAAGAAATGCGGATGGAACACTTGATTCAGCCACTGGAGTTGCCCCAAAAAGAGGAATGATTCTACCTTTTCAACCACTTGCAATGTCCTTTGATAGTGTTAACTACTATGTGGACATGCCTGGAGTAAGGATCCCTTCACTTGTTCTGTAAAATTTTATAATTTATACCATTTACAATCCATGGTGTACCTATGAAAGCAGTTCTAACTCATGTTAACTTTTACAGGAAATGAAAGAGCAGGGAGTGACAGAAGATAGGCTACAATTGCTTAGGGGAGTAACCAGTGCCTTCAGGCCTGGAGTTCTAACTGCACTAATGGGAGTTAGTGGAGCTGGGAAGACAACTTTAATGGATGTTTTAGCAGGAAGAAAGACAGGTGGTTACATTGAAGGAGACATTAGAATCTCTGGGTTCCCCAAGAACCAAGAAACTTTTGCAAGAGTTTCTGGTTATTGTGAACAAACTGATATTCATTCACCCCAAGTTACTATCCGAGAATCTTTGCTTTACTCTGCCTTCCTTCGGTTACCTAAAGAAGTTAGCAGTGAGGAAAAGATAGTAAGTAGTCAGCGCTTTATCTTTTGATTCCTCTCTTAATAAAGGTACTTAAGAGTGGTGAAATAAGACTTTCAATTGTTTTATCTTTTCAGCAATTTGTGGACCAAGTAATGGATTTGGTAGAGCTGGATAATCTCAAGGATGCTATAGTGGGGCTTCCAGGAGTTACAGGGTTGTCAACCGAACAGAGAAAGAGGTTGACAATCGCTGTTGAGCTTGTTGCTAATCCTTCAATCATTTTCATGGATGAACCCACTTCAGGTCTAGATGCAAGAGCAGCAGCTATTGTTATGAGGACTGTGAGGAACACTGTGGACACTGGAAGAACAGTTGTCTGCACAATTCACCAGCCTAGCATTGATATCTTTGAAGCCTTTGATGAGGTACCAACCAACCTATAAACCGTTTGTCATGTGTTTTCTATATATCTGCCAGCCACTTTGGTACCTAATAATGTATTTCCTTTTTTTGTGACAGCTCTTGTTGATGAAAAGAGGAGGGCAAGTGATATACGCAGGACCATTAGGTCGGAATTCCCACAAGATTGTAGAATACTTTGAGGTATTACATTACATCTAATTGATTATATATATTTTTTTGATCATGTGCTTTAACATGGAGTTCAACATCAAGTTTCATGTTAACTTCTTTGTCACAGGCAATTCCAGGGGTCCCAAAAATTAAGGAGATGTACAACCCAGCAACATGGATGCTAGAAGTAAGCTCCATTGCAGCTGAAGTCCGGCTTGGAATGGACTTTGCTGAATACTACAAGACATCAGCTTTGCATCAGTAAGTCAATGAACAATTAGAATACATATATTGTCAAGTGGATTTGCATATTTTTGTTGGTTTGAGTTAACACATGTGCTTATTGAGCAGGAGAAACAAAGCTCTTGTAAATGAGTTAAGCACACCACCACCCGGAGCAAATGATTTGTACTTCCCCACTAAGTACTCTCAATCCACATGGGGGCAATTCACATCCTGTCTATGGAAGCAGTGGCTAACATACTGGAGGAGTCCAGATTATAACCTTGTCAGATATTTTTTCACCTTGGCATGTGCCCTCATGATAGGGACAGTATTTTGGAGAGTTGGCAGAAACAGGTGAGAGTTGTTTCCTATTATTAAATTTAACTTCAATCTTCAACCATTAGTTCTAGATTTCAGCTAATTTCTTTCCATTTATCTTTGTTTAGGGGAACATCAACCGACCTGTCAATGGTCATAGGAGCAATGTATGCTGCTGTTATTTTTGTTGGAATTAACAACTGCCAAACTGTTCAACCAATTGTAGCCGTTGAAAGAACAGTATTCTATCGAGAAAGAGCTGCTGGAATGTATGCTCCTTTGCCTTATGCCTTAGCACAGGTTGGTGGATTGATTTACTTCAAAAAATACCAAAGTAACTTAAAAGGGTACATGTTGCTTGTTATGATGCCATTGCCTTGTTGCCTTATATTCCATTGCATTTTCAATTGCAGGTTTTTACCGAAATACCGTATGTGTTTTTCCAAACTGTATATTACTCTCTCATAGTGTATGCTATGGTGAGCTTTGAATGGAAAGTGGAAAAGTTCTTCTGGTTCTTCTTTGTCAGCTTCTTCTCCTTCTTGTACTTCACATATTATGGGATGATGACTGTTTCCATCACACCAAACCACCAAGTGGCATCAATCTTTGCAGCAGCATTCTATGGACTTTTCAATCTCTTCTCTGGCTTCTTTATCCCAAAACCAGTGAGTACCATTCTAGTTTTGTTATTCTATTAAAACACATTAAGCATCATAAGAATGTATATCTTAATAGTCTTTTTACTAACATAATTCTTTCTACCAACTTTGGCATTTCAGAAAATTCCTAAATGGTGGATTTGGTATTACTGGATTTGTCCAGTAGCTTGGACAGTGTATGGACTAATTGTATCTCAATATAGAGATATAGCGGACCCAATTATTGTGCCTGGGAGTAATATCAATTACACTGTTAAAGGATATATTGAAGACCATTATGGGTTCAAACCAGACTTCATGGGTCCAGTTGCTGCAGTTTTGGTGGCTTTCACAGTCTTCTTTGCCTTTGTATTTTCCTTCTGCATCAAGGCATTGAACTTCCAGAGCAGATAAAGAGCTACATTGTTGGAAAATGAAGTTCTGTTCTTGAAAATTGGTGTATGTATATCACTGAGGCTGTTGTAGTCAATGCTCAAGATTTATGCAGCATATTTTATTATATATTTGGTAGATAACGACGATTATATTGTTAGCAGAGGATTATTTAGTAAGTGTAAATCAAGTTGATCATGCTACTGTTAGTTTGGTTTGCTACCTAGAAGAAATTAGTTTTTTCATATGGTCAATTCTTGTAAAAAATATTACCTGTTATGAATAAAAACTTATTCTTTTACCATTTTTTTTTTTATTTTGAAGGAGGGTGTACTGCCGCACTCATTCGTCTCTATAATGACCCAAAATGATAAATCTTAATTAGAGATTTAATTTAAGGATTTAAATGCCATAATTAGCCGGTAGTGCGTTCTGTCGGAGAATTCGCAATCTTGTGAATTAACCGGTAGAGCTTAAATAAGCAAAATGATTTGAGAGACATAATTTGACAATTCTGACGACAAATATGAGTTCAGAATGAAAAATTGTATAGTCTGGCACTTTCCGTGAAAATCTCGTGAATAGTGTTTCTACTGGGTATTTTGTACTGCTGTTGAGCAACCGGTAGAGTCCAGAAAATAAATAAATGATGGAATAAGAGTAAGAAAGTCCAATATATGCCATACAAGTCAAACTAGGCCCAAGAAAATGATAAGTTTATAAGTGTTAAGTTTCAAAAATAAATAAAGTACAGTTAGTGGTGGTTCACAGTGCTTTTCGTCAAAAACGGTGCAGAAACGGTACTGTGAATTATGAATATTGTTTCTTGGGAAATAAAAAATGAATGTAAATGTGGACAGAAAAATAAAAATAAGTCTGTAGCTTTAAGTTAAGTTTCGGGTCATTTTAAGTAAAATACGCGATAGAAAAATATCTGTTAAAAAAAGGCCACATGTGCTAGCCTTATAAGTGACTTAGTCTCATTATCCCAAATCAGTTTCTCTCTCCTCTCACCCTCTCAAACCCGAGCTGCACCATTGGAGAAGGGGGGTAGGGTTTTGAATTTCTCCTCCATGACTCTCCATCATTTCTACTCCAAATTCAAAGACCCACCACATGAAATTGCTTGTAAACCACCCAATGAACTCATTCCAACCATCAATTTGAGGTTTTGTTGAGTGTCTGAAGAGTTATCCTCTCCTCCAAATTCGTGCACTATTCATCAAGAGGGCAAAAATGAAGTTTTTGGTGGAGATCCTTTTGGTAAAGGACTTCTAGGCTTTGGGGTAGTTGTTGGAGGTAACAAACCTCTATTCTCATGATGTTGTCTTGATTATTTAAGTTATAAATTGATAGATATGTTTTGATGGGAGAGTATTATGAGTTAAAAATTGATTTGTTGATGAATCCTTGGTACCTTGGATGTAAGTAATGAAAAGGAGCATTTTGATGCATGTTAAAAAGTAGAGAAAAATCATATGTTTTCCCTCCTTAAGTTCGGCCTTTGATAGGGTAATAAGAGTTATCATGCAAATTTTTATTGTATGTTTGAAGAGGTAAAATATGTTGGAATGTAGTGTAAATGGATGAATTGGTGGAAATGCCAAAGTTGGAAAAAAATCCTACAAATACTTGCTCTATGTTTCGAACTATAGGATGTTTAGGGGTATATATATATTGGTTACATTTTATTCTAATAAAATGGTTGCATTTTAATGTACCCATGGATGAGTTAAGAAGTGAAATGACAGGAAAAATGGTTGAAAAATACCTTGAGTCCCTAAGGGTATGCCCGCGACTTTAAAGAAAATAGCGTGATTTATGTGGAAAATTCTTAAGGAAATGCTTGATTAAATTAAAGAACGTCAACGGGTATATAGAGGTCTAGACTTGTGTATTGGCATAGAATTGACAAAAATATAAAGAAAGGAAAATAAGCGATAAAATGTATGCTTATGAAATAATCATGGCATAGTACCATTTTATTGATGCATTGTAAATTATTCTCTAGATGTGCCTAGGGATTGAGAAGGATCGGAAATCTCTTGAAGCGATAAAAGTAACTTGTTCCACAAGTAAGCGTATTGGTAAAGCTTCAAGAGGTAAGCTCTATGTTTAAGGAGTCTTTTCCTACTTGAGTGCTCCACCATAGTTAGTGGACTATGGTTGGACTCTATAATCGTATTGATACTCTGTATAGGTGCATTCATATAGAGTTATTTGATGATATGATATGAAATGATATGATATGACTGGTTCTGATATAAATTCTGTATTGACTTCTGGTACACTGATGTCTTCTTAGGACTTTCCTGATATTGACTATGTACACCTCTGAGATACTCTGGTTCCGCTTGGGGTCATCCCTTGGGAACACGTGCGTTGAATTCCGCTTGGGGTCATCCCTTGGGAATTACAGCGCACACCTCTGTTATGATATGGTTATATGTTCTGTTCTGTTATGATATATGTTATATGTTGTAATGGTATACTCTGTATCTGACTTTCATGCAGGAGTGAGCCAGGGGTATGGAGAATTCTCTATAAACCTGGAGCTTACTGAGATTTGAAATCTTACCCCTCGTTGGGGCAACATTTTCAGGTGCACAAACTTCCGGTGAGCCTTCGTTAGGCAGGGACACGACACGGGGCTGAGACGTTTGACGGATCAGTATTTTGAGTAGTTGTAGGCTACTAATCTTTTTGGAGTGTACCTATGTATTTCGTATTTCCGTAGTGATGGATCATTATGTTAGATCCTGTATTTTGTATATGGCCTGTATATGTTTTGTACATGTCATTCAGTTGATGCATGTACCTTTTGTATTCAGGCATGTTGATATGACTATGTAGTATTCAGTTATGTTTCTGTATTGGACTGCATGCTGTTAGATTAGTGGCACGGAGCCAAATTCTGCATGCGCCCATGGATGGGTATCTGATTATATTGCATGACTGGTACTTCTGAATATGAATATTATTGAAACTGTCTATCAGGAACTCTTGGGAGTGAGATTGGAAAATCCTCAGTTGTCCGATTTACAGAGGTTACTCTGTCCAATTTTTGGTTATACTTTGTATGAAGCTAAGAAGAAAAAGAAAAAGTTAGCCCGTATTTCCGTAAGATAAGTCTTCCGCTGTATCTGTTTATATCATATGTATGTTAATTGAACCGGCTCGAGACGGGGATGTTACAGTCTCTACTCTCCAACTATGCGTGTAAATAGGCTAGGCCGGCCTACAGAGGCGTACAGCCTAGCCTATATTAGGTTAGGTTTGGCCTATTACAAATAGTAAAATAAAACAACATGTTGATATATTTTAAAAAATTTATTTAGATAAAGCTAATTGTTCATTTGAATTTTCAATGTTATGAACATGCCTAGGTTTTTTAAAAAATTTATTTAGAAAATATGTCATAGGCTTTTTTGACATATTTTTGGCCTATAAGCCTACAAGTCAGCATATATCATAGTTATTCTTTTAATTGTTAAATGTTTAATAGGCTTAAACATTCTAATAAGCCTAGGCTAAGATTTTTATTTTTTAAATATAGGTTATGCCAGACTTGTAATTTGGCGTCTACACACAGTCACGCCAAACTCAATATTTTTTTACAGGACTGGCCTATTTAAGTCAAAGTCTAGCCTAACCTAACTTATTTACACCCCTATCTCCGTCATTTTTTTTTAAATGCCCTTTGGTAAATAATTTAGAGTTTGAGACATTAGGATAGAAAGACTTAATTACCATGTAGATATCCCCCCATAAGGATACCGACAGAATTCCCAGGTGGGTAATAATACTTTTCTTTTCTTTTTGGGTGAAGTAATATCATTATATCATGCAATTAATATTTTTCATGTATATTTTAGGAGACAATTTTATTTCTTATGTGTACATAAAAATATATGAAGCCAATGTGAAATCATGTGAGGAGAAAAGAGAAAAAAAAAATATGAGCCCGTAAATATTATTCTGCTATATTATATATGCATAGTAGCCTCAACTGTTTATGACTGATTGTGAGGTTTAGCACAACATCAATGATGAGTAATGCCAAATCCAAGCATCAAGTAGTAGGTGGAAAACCAAATAGGAAAAATGACCTAATTTTTGTGTGGCTGACTGCAGCAACATTGGTCAATTTCGCAGCCTATTCCCCTCTAATGTTTGCAGTCTGCGTCAAGAATTTATTTTCAACAGATGTAGTGAACCGTTTATGAACCAGCTTTTGGCAACTAGAAATTACACACATAATGTCCTCTTCCAACATTCACACAAAAATCCAGAACCGGGAATCCATAGAATGAAATACAGAAAAAACCAATTTATCCCTCGCTCCTATGCACCACATGAATTGCCTCGAATTTCTACCTCTTACACAAATTCTCAAACTGCTATGCTAGTTTACCAGTACGAAATCCTAACTCTTTAGGATTCCGAAATCCTATCACACAAGGGTTCTCAAGTTACTCTTAATTTTCAAGAAAAAGAAATATGCTGGTATCCCAGTTTTCCAGCCGAAGAACTGATATCCAAGATTTTCAATACAGACCTTAAAAAAAGGTCAAGAAGAAAATTATAATTAAAGTGCTTCTTTTCTTTAAACAGAAGCTGAATTCCTATAAAAAAATATTTACTTTGTCAAAGAATAAAAGTATGAATGAATATTATTTGAGAAAGCCCTTCAATTAATGCAAAGAAAGAATTCTAATTTTGAAAATGTCATCTTCAGGGACCAACAGTGACGTTGCCGTACAAATTGACAATAGTTGAGATACACAGCAAGTTTTATATATGGGAAAAGTGACCATCATGTAACTGGAACTAAACCAATTTTTCCTGCTGAAAGAACAATTCGTGTGAGTCCCATTCATGTAATTAAAATAAAAAACAAAAAGGGCTGGTGCGGAAATCAATGGGTGAGTTGGTAACATTTTTTACATCCTGTTACAGAATACTAGTTTTCCCCTTTATATATTGTTGTGAATCAGAAAGCAAAAAGATATTGAACCACCCAGCAACACTACTTCAAAGGGATCACCTTCCAAGATGCATACACAGAGTTACAGCAGTTTGCAGGGTTCTTGTAATTCCCTTAATTATATGCCCATATAGTTTTCCATTTGACCGCTCCGCCCACATGCCTACAGCCCTACACATGCATATCTATTATCTTGTACTCTATCTATATGCTATCAAAAATGCTGCACAAACATTCTGCCTAACTTATTATCTCACATTTTTTTTCCATCAAAGAGAGTTTGGATTCTTCTATATCTACTCATGCGGTACTTCATTGTGCGATATATAAAAGAATTCTACGATATATAGAAGATCCACCTGTATAGATATTATCATCTACATCCAGAAATTATTCATGTTCAAGCTAGTTTCAACAATACCATTGTGACTCTTACAGATGTTCGGGGTCAAGTGATTTCTTGGTCTATCAGTCTTGTCATTTTTCAAACATTTGTCTTTACTTCTTCTTTCCCTCTCACTTTTCCACAATTACTATTTTTTTAATCTTTGATTTGGAATAACATATTTACTAAAACTTATTTATATTCATGTATTGTGAATTTATTTATACAAAAAATATTTATGCAGTTATTACAGAAATTTTTGTCTACCCAACACTTTATATTACATAGGAAATTTTTTTGACATAAATTATATTGCAGGAAACCCACTTCTTTTTGTGGGACCCGTTCCCTTTTTTTTTATGAAAGTGGCAAACAAATTTTTTTGCAGCAACTACAAAAAAGTTAAATTCTTTATTTATATATGTTTTTCTAAAACTAAATGAAAATACAAATAATCAATATATTATAAAAATATACATAATTTGACTCTAAGATTATCATATGTAACTTTTGTAATGGGCTAAGTCAATTCCTTATAAATAGAAACCAAAATCTTCCGTGAGTTGCTACCTTAACAACCACATTTCTTTTATTCCATCATATTCACAATACAAAATCTAACTTAAAGCATCTAGTATATTTACATGTACAACTTCACTGCAATACTTGAAGTTTCCACAATATAATCTACGACTATCTCGATTGAGGTCATTCCAAATCCTTATTCTAGAATAAAACAGCTTCCATTTTTTTCTTAAAACACCGCAGGTTTTGAGGAATTAAAATATATTTTTCTACATAAATAAATGTTAATATATTGAGAGAAATATACTTACAGCTTCTTTTCTTTTACGATCACTTTTACTAATAGGGGAGCCACCTTGGTGCCTATAGATACTTTGACATTGGTTAATTTAGTGATATTTCAAGCGTAGCTAAATAAACGTAGCAAATGACATTTTAAATTTTTTGAAAATTAGCCACGTTGACGTAGTTATATACCATAACTATCTTAGTACTGGATAAATTTTTTGACACCAACTAAAATACATTGCTGGCTAGGAAAAATTTTGGCTAGCGGGCCAGTTTAACACAATTCTCTAAATTATAAAGCTTTGAGGGTTAGGGTTAAAAAAATCCCTAATATATTAGGGTCAAATATAAGATTTTACGAACTGACCCCAAGACTTTAGCCCATTTTGACACCAGTAATATTGACCGTGCAACCAATTAACCAATTAAAGAGATTACTCATTTACTAAATCAACATGGTACTGCTGCATTCTCTACGCAGGGAAATTATTCAAGTGATGAATGACGTTCGGTAACTTAACACGCTCTTATCGCTTGATAAAGTAAAGTTTCATGAATTGAGGAGGTGCAAATATTTTTTTTTTCGAGTGTTTTATTGAATTGTATAGGCACAATAAGAAAGGGGATTTCAATTTTCCCGTAGTAAAGTTTCATGAATTGAGAGGCGTAATTTTTTTTATTTTTTTTTAAAGAGGAGTTGTTGAAATGTACATACACAATAAAAAAAGGAAGAAAGGGGGTTATTGGTATATGCGAAACCAAATTAGTATACTTGGTACATAAGTTTACTCATTTTTTTTATATACTTATTTCTAATAATTACATACTTGCTAGCTAAGATGGCCAATATCAAGGCAAATCATGTCCGGTCAATGTTTTATTTTTCTTTAATTCTGTTGATCTATTTCACATATTTTATCATAGTAATCAAAATATCTTGCTAGACTCAATCCATTTTAATACTCTGCATCTCAAAATTTCTCATTTCTATCTCTCCAACCTAACTTTTCGGTTGTCCGACATAGTTTACCAAAGAAAAATAATCCCCATATAAAAATTGTGAGAAAATTACCTTTTTTCTGTAAAAGTAGTCATAATAAGGGCCCGTTTGGATGGACTTTTTTTTCTCCAGAAATTGCTTTTTTTGTGTGAAAAAAACACTTTTCATTTTTAGTTCGTTTGGATGTCTGCTTTTAAAAAAAACACAAGTCACAAAAAAAGTCAAAAACTTACTTTTTTCTGAAGCTAAAAATTTTAACTTCTAAAAAAAGCAGAAGTCAAAAGTCAAATATTTTTTTCAAAATCTAAATATTTTTATAAAAATATAAATAACTTTAATTTTTGTAAAAAAGACTTTTAAAATAAAAAAGAGATAAAAACTACTTTTTTTTTTTTAAAGCGCAGGCTCTAAATTAACAACCCGAGAAAGGAAGCATTGAATATCCAAGTATTATTTTGGGGGCATAGAATTCTGCAACCCATACCTAAAACGCATTAACAGCAGTGAAGTGACATTGAAGCAGCACAACCGAGTGCCGCACACTTTTGCCACGGCCTACCCTTTTGACATTGTTTTCTCCGTTTACGACCACTATAAACAAAAATATAAACAAAACAAATTTAGGGCTTGTTTAGATTAATTTAATTTAAAATTATAATTTTTTAACATTTTTAGGGAAATTTTTTCAAAAAGTATTATTCCTTAAAAAATTTATTACGACACTATTAAGATGAAAAGAACATAAGAAACATTTATAGATTTAGTATTTTTCCTAAATCACATGATATAAAATTGTTTTCTATCATTTAAAATGACATCATTTTTGGATTTGAAAAAAAAAAATTATAAAAAAATTCACATCATAATAGAGAAATAAAATTTTCGAAATGCTTTATATTTTTTGTCTAAATTCTAAAATAATATTGTTTCAAGCTCGTATGAAATGATTGGTGATATTTATAAGTATAAGATTTTTTTCCTTGACTGTAACATAATTACAAATTTTTTTCTCTTGAGGAGTGTTTGGTTAAGGAGAATTTTTTTACTAGAGAAATATAAATACAAGGAAGTAAGTAAGAAAGTAAGTTTGATAGGAAAATATAAAAAAAATTATTTGGTTTAGCAAAATATTAACGAAGAAATTGAGTTAAATATGCTGAGTGTGTGTTTGGTTGAAAATAAAATTTTGATAAGAAATAAATTGAATTTACGAAAGTAATCTTTTAATAAAATTTTGAACCATTTCAAGTAAGAAGAGGGGTATTCTTGTAACACTCTTCATGCACTTTTTTTCGTTTCTCCAGTTTTGACAGCAATACCACCTTGGAAGTTAGATTCGTTAATAGTGAATTTGTCCCTCTTTTATGAGAGAAAATGTAGGGCTCCTGATCTATTGGTCTCCCAAGACACAAAAAAGTAGAGAGAGGGAAAAAAAAAAAAAAAAAGGACCAGGGAATAAAATTTCCTCTTTTACATGTTTTTGTAAATGAGTTTTATAAGAGTTATGTTATAGGAAAGGAAAAGTGATTGTGTAATGTTATAGAGATTCATTTTGCCTGCCGTAATTTCTTTTTTTTCTTCAAAAAGTGTGGGTCCCACAAAATGTTGTGTGTGTAGAAAAATTTATTGTGTCATATTAAATGATAAATGCAAATCCCTTTATAAATAGATAGACAAATGTGTAAACTGGATAAAAATAATTAAAACGATCTGCCAAACGAGGAGAATAGAGAAACCCATTTCCACTTCGTTGAAAAAATGTTTAGAACTCTTAAACCAAAGAACCCCTTGAATAATTTAAAATGATTGGTAACCGTTTTCGCAACGAGTTATTGACTCCAATTAACATTGGTATATCCGCCTGCAAGTCACTTTCTCCAATGGTCATGTCATAGCTTGCCAATGCCAAAAACCAAATGGCCATCCCAATACTCCAACTAATTCATTAATTCACTATCAACTTTGATTTACCAACGACATATTTTCCAAGGCTTTTTCCCTTTTTGCCCCTTATTAATTAATTAATAATTATTTTGTCCCTGATTCGAAACTATCTATCAATCTGCCCATCTTTAATCGACTACCTTGCATTTTTAATCGACTAAACGGTTGTTGAGAGATTTAATCGACTAAGTCTCTCTACTTAATCGATTAAAATCATACTGACTTATTTTTTTTTGTTGTAAAATATGAAGATTTAGTCGACTAAATAGGGAGATTTAGTCGACTAAATCTCCCAGCAGCCATTTTTTGTCTGTTTTGGTCATTTAGTCGATTAAAAATGCAATGTAGTCGACTAAAGAGGGGCAGATTGATAAATAGTTTCGAATCAGGGGCAAAATGGTTATTAATTAATTAATAAGGGGTAAAAAGGTGAAAAAGCCTATTTTCCAATGTAACTCCGAGTTATCAGAATGGGAATTTTTAATTTTTTTATTAATATTTGTTATTTTAAAAGATATAGAATTATGTTATTTTAGTTAAAATTATTATGTTTTGTAGTGATAGAAAGAGAAAGATGAAAGAAAGTATGAGGTTTTTTTTAATTTAAACATTAAATAAATAATAATAATTTCACTAAAATAATTGTCTTTTAAAAATAATTTTTTTATTTTTTTATTTTTTATTTCTTACTTTCTTTTTTAAACTATTAATTTACCGTTGACTTTTTTTTTTTTGTAAATTACCGTTGACTTTTCAAGAAAGATAAATAAATGTGATAGGAGGAATTTCATGAGTGGCAAGAAATCGTAAAATACTTCCCCCGGATGCATATATATGATGGGTTTAAAATTTTTATACGTGAGAGATAATTTTATTTTTTATACATATATAAAAATATATGAAATGCATATGGAACTATATGAGAAGAGAAAAAAATAGAAAGATTAAATTTTACGTATTTTTATATATATGTAGAAAATAATTTTACTATATATTCTTAAGCATTGAAAGAATACAAATATATGTACTAAAAAAAGAAGAAGAAAGAATACAAATATAGATGTTTTGCCATTACTTTTAATACAAGAGAAGGTCCATAAATAGTCATAGGTTAATGCATCAAGTTTTGGATGCTTTCAGCTTGCTTTGTGGTTCCTTAAATGGCCAACGGTTTTGAATTGAAAGAAAAGGAGTCATTAAATTCAATAAGCCTGCAAGTTAGCCAAAAAGATGCCCTAAGCACGACACTTTTCCTACCTGGCGTTTTCCCCAAGTTTGAGATCCAAACTGGAAATTCTTAAGTTGTTCATATCTATTTTGGAATGAAAAAATTTCATGATCTACTAAAATAAAGAGTAGAAAAAAATAATTAAAAGATAGATATTTCAAATAAAAAAGGGTGATTCGATTTATAAAGAACATTATTTTTGTTCTTTTAGTTTCACGGATCTTTATAATTTATAATGAATATTACATTTATGATTTCGCCTTCCCTTTATAAATTTTTTTTGGCTTCGCCATTGTTTATATGCATATGAAAATAGTTTATTCGACAGCTGAAAAATGGAAGAAAGAATTGGCAATCAATAAAGAGAACTGAAAAGTGAGAAAGATATAAATTTATGAAAGATTAAGTTGAAGTGAACAATTGGTATTTTACTAATTTTCAATTTTTGTGTATTTTGAGTTTGAGTCACCCTTGAAAAAAATATATTAGACTCTCTTCTTAAGTGATATTTTTTAGAGTTACGTTAAACTTTTATCATTTCTTAAAAGCGTAATTTGCTTATCATTACACGCAATTTCATACAAAATTTTAGTTAATTTTTTACATTAACGTAAATTAAGTTCTTTCCCAATTCATCTTTAAGGTAGTGTTTGATAGAAGATTTATTTTGGGATTGATGAGAAAGTGTAAGTGAATATTAAAAAATACCACGTTTGGTTCGGATTTTTGAAAAAAATACTAGGTAAATAGAATAGATGAGGAAATGACTTTTGTGTTGATTTTTGGATGAAATTCACTCTTATAGAATACCACTTGAGATGTGGTATTTTGAGATAACTGGGGAAGTGAAAAAACAGGTGTGAAGTTTCTCTCGAACCTAGATTTTGCAAATTTAAATAATTTTTCCTGGTAATATTTTAGTCAACCAAACAACTTTTTTTATATTTTCCTACCAAACTCACTTTCCAATCATTTTCTTAGTAATTACATTTCTCTAATATTCAAAAAATTTCTCTTTAACCAAACGTCTCGTAAGTGATTAAAATATAGAATATAGTGTACGTCCTTGATCACTACCCAATCCTATCAGTTTGGGTTATATTTTGACATGGTGACCCAATTTCAACGACCATTGATATCGTCCCCATTGCCCACCTAATCAGTGCAACTCTTTGTACCTCGATTTCTCATTCAGTTATAAATCAAATTGGAAATTATTAGTATTTTATAATCAATATTGATGGCTAAATCACTTTAGTCAATGAAACCACGACGCCATTCCATGATACAAGTCATCATAGAAAGAATAATAATAATTAATAAAACTTACAATCAATGACTCACAACACAATGCCATGATATATGTAATTGTATAAAGAATAATAATAAAGTCACTAGATTTGATCAAGATGTGAGTGATTTTAGTAAATTGTATTAGGTTATGTATTTAATTTTCACTTATATAATAATAATAATAATTAATAAAACTCACAACTTCGTACCACAAGCCATTATATTTCACAAGAAGTAATGACAATTGGGTAATTTCATGATATATAAATTTGTTTAATATATAACGAGATATTTCGGATGGACGGATCATGTTTCGATTTACACAAATTTGATACAAATATAAATACTTTCAATTTGAACATGACACAAAAAATAATTTATATCAAAACATTCGACACTAATATATGATCTAACACGACACGAACAATTTGTTAAGTTTACATAGTAAATAAAAAATGTATAAATAAATTCAAATTATCAAATAAAAATGGAATACATAAAATTAATATATAATTAATTGATTATTTAATTTTAATGGATCAATTATATATCGACACAAATATAAATAACTTTAACATGAATATGACTTAATTTTTTCTGTATCTATTTTTCTTAAATATAAACACAAAAGTTTCATATTATATTCAAGTCATATTAACATGTTAGGTTGTTGCCACCTACGATGCACGGATACTGACATAGGACACGCCATAACACGCCGACACGTTAATTCTAAAAAATGACATATTTCGACACGTTGGGATACGTTTTGATATTAAATAATATTTTTAATATATATAATATGGGGCAAGTTATATTTACAAACTTTTTTGTTTACAAACCACACTAAGTACGACCGGTCATACTTTAATCATGCAGTGTACGACCGATCGTACTTAGTGCCTGTTTGGATCCTCTTATTTTTAAGCTAGAAGCTACTTATAAGCATAAGCTAAGCCAAACAGGTTTTGGGAAAAGCTCTTATAACGAAAAGCTCTTTTTTTTATAATGAAGAAAAAAGCTGAAAACTAAAAGCTCCTAGGAGGAGCTTTTTTTTAAGCTCTTATCTATTTTTCTTGAATTGTGTGCTTTTTTTTTAAATGAAGAGTGATAAAGATAGAGAGAAAGATAATTTTCTTGAAATATGTGATTTTAAGTAATTTTTAAGCTAAAACTTTTATGTAATTTCCAAACAGCTTTTAACTTATTTTTTTAAGCTTTTTTTTTTAGCTTTAGCTTATAAGTAGCTTCTAGCTTAAAAATAAGAGGATCCAAACAGGCTCTTAGTGTAATTTGCAAAGTAAACGGATCTTATCCCATATAATATAATTTATATTTAATAGATATAATATTCCATAATAAGTCATATAACCAATCAAATATTCATATTTCATAACATAAATATAAACAAAAATAATTTTTCATACCTTGTTAATTTTTCATGTCAAATTTCATAACAGAAAAAAATTGATTTATAAATAATTTTTTTTATTTAATAAAATAAAATTAAGACTAAAAGAAAAAACGTGTCTGAACATTAATCACGTGTTCAAAAAAATTAACTGCGTGTCGGAGAGTTGACCACATGTCATAAAATGTTGACCGCGTGTCGGAACATGTCCGTGTCGAACACGTGTTGAACACGCCCTTTTTCTAAAAATGTTCGTGTCCGGGTATTGGAGGTTGCCACTCCATTGTTGAGAACAAAATGACAAACTCAAATTGCACGCATGTTTGTATACACGTGTTTTTTTTCCGGTGAGATTACAGGTTGTACATAATAATTGTGCAAAACTAGTACCTGTAGTAATTGCGAAGTACTTTTTGTATTTCCATATGATTCTAAAGAGTAAAAATTACAAATAAAATTTGTAAATGTAGAAATACAATAAAGATATTTGGTTCGATAATAAATTTTAAGGAAAAAATGTTTCTTCGTTATAAGAGATAAAATTATCTCATATAATCTCAAAACAACATCGTTTTAAGATTTATAATTAAAAAATAAAGAGTATTTTACAATTTTATTTTTCTCTTGTATTATTAATTTCATTTTAAAACCACAAAATTGGGGTTACAAAAGATAAAGTTATTGCCTTGTGACAAAAAAATCGTTAATTTCATTTATTATTTATGTAATAAAGTTAGGGTTATACTTTTATTCAGTTACAAGAGAAAAATTATCTCTCATACCCACACAATACAAAATATGGGGTCCACTGAAACCCTACACCTTGTATTGTGTGTAGAGGTGTAAATGAGCCAGGCTGGCCCAGCTCAGCCTACGGTCCGGCCTACATTGAGCCCAGCCCAAACTCGACCTTTCAGAAAAATAGAGTAAACATAGACTTATAAAAAATTTTTTAACAAATAGGCCATAGGCCAATTTTGTCAAGCCCGGCCTACAACCTTGTAGGCTGGCCTATTTAATTTATTAAAATAAAATAATATTTATTTTATGTGGCAAAATACCAAATACCAATATCTCTTACTTTTTGTGCTATTTTATTTTATGAAAGGAAAACTTGTCTAATGTCTCCAAATTTTACATGCTGTTGCAGCTTAATACCAAGGAGTAATGCGTACCTTGCTGGATTATGATGTTACTGATGAAGATCTTTCAATAATACTCTTATTTTTCTTGTCTTGATGGTGGTTTAAAGATTTTTAGATAAATGACATTCTCTTGTAGACTTTATTTCAGCTTCCGATAATTGTATTTTTCTTATTTTCTCCATTTCTTTGACTCTATTCCTCTATGATATACATTCTAGAGCTGGGGTATTATGTTGACTCTTTCTTGTTTGTTATTTTTTTATTATGAGAAGTACTAGTGCATGCATGAATGAAACTTTCTTTGCTCTATAGAATTATTTTTTTTGCTTAGTATCTACAGTGGGAGGCCTACAAGGCCGGTAGGCCATGTCAGACTTTCTTATTTTTAAAAATGGGTCGGGCTTGGCTTACAAATAAAGCCTTTAATAGGCCAGATAGACTGATTTTTTTTTGACGTGGGCTTGGGTCAAAAATGCCAAAGCCAAGCCCATTTACACCCCTAATTGAGTGGTAAAGAGAGATAATTTTTCTCGAGAAATTATAATTCACAAAGTTATCATATGACGTGAAAATCTATATTGCACCGACATTTTAAAAAATTTGACGTGTCATGTCTGACACTCTCCGATACTCTGACACGTTTCAACATCTATAATATTTGAAATTTCATTACATATCATAAAAAAATTGATTGATGTTTTACCAAATAGATATAATAAAAATTAAAAACGGATATCGAATAAGTCTCACCCGAGTGTATAATAGATTTTAAATTTTAAAATATAATAGTAAATATTTATATCTTATGTTTCTTTGCAAAATTGATAGGTATTATAAGTTTAGTTTTATTTTTTATTAAATTATCGAATATTAAATATAATATATATTACATAAATTAAAATATTATTTAATATCAAAACGTGTCCTAATGTGTCAAAATCTAATATTTTTTAAAATTAATGTGTCGAAGTGTCATATCGTGTCCCATATCTCATGTTGGTATCGGTGCAACATAGATGATAACAAAGAATGATAAGAGCGGAGACACCACCTACACTTATGCATTTTTTTAATTGTTTTTTCTTGCTCTTTTAATGTTAAAAATTATAAATTTGATACTATCAATCAATTATTAAAAGGATTTTACCAAAAAAAAAAAGGATTTTACTTTTAAAGTACTAATTGTTAATTTGTTACCATGAATGTTTAAATATGATTAATAATAATGATAAAATTCATATTAATAACTCCTAAATTAAATCCTAAAATTAATGTAATGAGATAATGAGAATTTAACTACTCATAAATCTTATAAAATTTTAATATTATTTTCTAAAATGTTAAATCAACAATAAAAATTCAAGATTTTAAGTCCACTTGACTAACAATCAAACACCACAAGCACAAGCACAAGCACAAGCACAAGCACGTCTTTAATATACAGGTTTGACATTGGCCCTCTCTTGAAAAGGCATTAAGTTTTTCTGTCGAAAAAGCTAGTGGCTCTAAACAACATCAAGAGATTTTTATTTATTTATTTATTTATACCGGCCGTAATTATTTTTTTGAGATAAATTAATTTATATTCTCACAAAATTTTAATTCTTTGAATTGATTATAAAATTAACCCCAAATTAAAACTTAATCACAGTCAAACATCTTCCCAACATCAAAAGATTTTGGGTAGAAGCCACAACATATATAAAATCATCCTTGAAAGATCTATTAATAATATTTGCAAGGTGCTGCTCTTCGATCTCTACACTCTTGTTACATACACTTAAGAACGGTACACGACAAGATTGAGGTACAAGACAATACCAAAAATGAGGACATTTTTGTTGTTGTCATTCACGCAGATAGGCGTTTAAACCAAACCTCATGACAGCTGCAGAATCCCTTGATTGAGGCTTACTCTTACGTGAAGCCTGCGAAAAAGACATTACTCTATGTAAATCTCAATGTCTCATCACACGCACCTCCTACTCGAAGGTTACCTAGTAGCACAGATCACCAGTGTATTTAAACAATATTATAAATAAATAGAATAAAGTTAAAATATTTAATTATTAATTTTTTTTTTTTTAGAGTTACCCAACTCTAATTATCTCTTTAAGACGAGTTGGCTCCCTCCGGTATCCCCACGAGCTTCGACTCTTTGAGCCGGCTATGAGACTAATCCAGAGTGCGGGGAACAGTGATGGCAAAAGGTTCAGCCCCCTCCCCAAGAATGCATTCAGCGGGAATCGAACACATATCCAACCCCACTAACTCAGCGCCAAGTTACCAACTGAGCTGCACCAATTGGATTAATTATTAAATTTTTTTTTTTAAAAATAAAATTCACTTACTTTTACGTAAGTGTTATAAAGATATTTTTTTATAAGAAAATCAGAAAAAATTATAACTTAACTAGTGTATAAATATCATTTATGATCACACGATCTTCTCTCCTCTCCCAAGTTGTAGCTCAGAAACCAGGCGGAGAGAGAGAGAGAGAGAGGGAGGAGACAGGGAGAGAGACACAGAGAGAGGAGAAAATAAAGGGCAGCTTCCCTAAAGACTCTCTCTTTCTCTCTTGTCAGTTGTCATCATTCATCTCTCATTTCTTTCTCTCTCCCTCTGATTCATAGTTTCATACAACCGCAACTCTCTCTCTGTCACACATTTGTTTCGCCACCATGATCTCCTCCGTTAGATGCACCTTCCTCGTAAGTATAAAATTTTTGAATCCACATTCTGCATCAACAATACCAATCACACACAAATTCCCACCTTCATATTTCATTTCCTGCTGGTAAATCAGAATTAAAAACAACTCTGCGATTCCATTTTATTTTATTTTTGTTAACAATTTGGTACAACTAGACTAAAATAAAAAAATTCAACCTTTCTTCTAATTTTGCTGAGATGAGTTGAATTGTTTACCTGGGTACTGATAAAATATTCTCTTTTTCCCAATTTTTTGTGAATATTTTACACAGTGCAACTCTGGAATAGTTGGGTGGTCTTCTTGCAGCAACTTCACTGGTTCAAATAGAAGGAATTCAGGTCCTTCGAGGGTGTTGTGTTCAGCTAAAAGCAGTACCAGGAAACACGGCAGCGTTGTGATGGAGAATGAGGCATCGCTGAAAGAGGTTAGTAACGATTCCACGGTGGCCGATGTGGACGACAACCAAACCTCCGCCGGCGGCGTTCAGGATGTCTACGGTGAAGATAGGGCCACGGAGGATCAGTTTTTTACTCCATGGAGTGTCTCTGTTGCTAGGTAAATTTGATTCTATCTTCCATTTTTGTAATTTAACTATGTTTGCTTTTCTTGCAAACACTTATGTTTGTGCTTGTGATGAATGTGATGCTTTGTTCTTTAGTGGGTATACTTTGTTGAGAGATCCACACTTCAATAAAGGGCTGGCCTTCAATGAAAAAGAGAGAGACGCTCACTACCTGCGTGGTCTTCTTCCCCCATCAGTTATTCCTCAAGAAACTCAGGTTAATCATCTCACTATATAACATATTCCTTTATTTATATATATATATATATATATATATATATGAGATAAGATCTTTGACACGTGTCAAATTTCGAAATTTGATACCAAATCTTAAGATTTCACTCGGTAAAAGTTTATTATTTATTGAGAATTAATAATTAATTAATAATATATATATATATACATGAGTGAAGATTTTTTTTCTTCCGTAAAAGAAGTGTTATATTTAATTTTAACCATTGATCTCTTGCATCTCACGGTTATATTTTATTGGTTACACCTATTAATTAATTATTAATCTCAAATAAACTACAAGTGACAAATATTCATAAATTAATGGCTAAAATTGAATATAAGACTTCTTGTATTTATGCCAGATCAAAAAATCCCCCCTCTTTATATATATATATATATGGGTTCGCTTTTCTGCAGTTACTGCATATAATTTATCTAAAGTAAGCCCAATACGACGTCGTTTTGGGGCGAAAATCATGGTGTTTTTGTAATTTTAATTTATTTCAGAGTTATTATAGTCTTTATAATTATAATTTTTTAATCTTTCACTCCCAAAACGACATCATTTTGGAAATGAATGCAGATAACTTATCTGCATTAACTGCAGAAATATTTTTCTGTATATATATATATATAGGATCCTTTGACACCAAATATTAACTGTTGATTTCTGTTAATCTAATGGTTATAATTTATTCGGAATTAATAATTAACTAATGAGTGTGACTCAATAAGTTATAACCGTCAGATCCACGAAATCAACGGTTAAGATCTGATATCAAATTTTTTAATTTGACACCAATATCAAAGGATCTTGCTCTATATATATATTATTATTTATTTTTTTGGAAGGGGTTAGATAGTGTATGAGTATGAGGTCACACTATATCCAGTAATTGTTATTGCTGCTTCATTTGTCCAGGTGAAGAAAATGATCCAACATATACGCCAGTATCAAGTTCCATTGCAGAAGTACGTGGCAATGATGGATCTTCAGGTGGTGGCCTTGTGAACAATTCCTTTTCTTACTTTTAAGGAGAGTTAATAAATGAATAGTGTTTTTGGTCTGCTTCTCCTTTATAAATTTTATTTATGGTATTGAACTGAATTTTTCGTAGAATGCACTATGCAGTATGACAGAATTGCAAGTACATAAGATAAGCTGTTAATAATGACTCCAAAGCTTTTCCAAGGAAATCACTTTAAGAATTTTCTGTTTCCCGAAATGTGCTCTTTTCTGCACATTTTACTGTTTTTCTCATGATTTTGTTTTGAACTTGGAATTTCATCTTTACCATAAAATCATATCTGGGGGAAATTTTATTCACGATTTGATTTGCAAATATTGGATTGGATTCTAATGCTTACCTTTCTATATTTCCCTTTCATTTCAGGAGAGAAATGAAAGGCTGTTTTACAAGCTTCTAATTGATCATGTTGAGGAGTTACTCCCTGTTGTCTATACTCCAACTGTTGGTGAAGCTTGCCAGAAATATGGGAGCATCTTCATGTATCCTCAGGGTCTTTATATAAGTTTGAAAGAGAAGTAAGTCTGAGCTCAGTTGCTCCTTTATCCTCCTAGAATTCTTTGTCCGTATACTGTACACTTTTAGTTGAATATGCTGTGTCTATTATATGTCTCAAAGTTATTGTTCTATTTTTTCTTGGGTGGGGTTTAAAGAGGGAGGATTCTTGAAGTACTAAGGAATTGGCCTGAGAAGAACATTCAAGTCATTGTTGTAACTGATGGAGAGCGGATACTGGGTCTTGGGGATCTTGGTTGTCAGGTAATTTCTGTTATACTTCTACATGTGTATTATTTATGATAATTATATTCATAATATCTATTACTGTAATCTTTACTTTGGTACCTATGTTATATTCTCAGGGGATGGGAATACCAGTGGGAAAACTTTCTTTATACACTGCACTTGGAGGAGTTCGTCCTTCTTCTGTAAGTATTTTTAGCCTACTATGCCTGTCACAAACTTGTAATATGTTACTTTGCTTTAAGATGCTACTGAAATTTGAGTTGCAGATTTTAGCCCCCAACATATCCAAATGCAGAACCCCCACCTCCAAATAAGATAAAATAATAAATAAAAAAAAAGAAAGAAGGGAAACTGTTTGAAAGATTCCTATAATTGCTTTTGGTTTTCAGGAGCTTGGAAAAAAAAAATCTACATTGTGACAATGGGCAGCATTACAATTTGCAGTAATTGCTATGGTTGTTTATAAGAAAAGTGAAAACACTTTGAACACTTTTAGTCTTATAGTGTTCTAAGTTAGCTTCATGGGTAACTTTAAATTTTTGGAAGTTTACTTAGTCTACGTCCTAAGTTCTCTCCAATTTTTTTTTTTAAATTTTTTATAATGTGGCTTCAATTTCTTAACACAGACTATAATATTATCTTATGAAATTGTTCCAGTGCTTGCCTATTACCATTGATGTGGGTACAAACAATGAGAAGCTGATGAATGATGAATTATATATAGGGCTCAAGCATAGACGAGCAACTGGGAAGGTTGATGATTCGTTTTCTTTACTAGGCCTCATTTTTAATTTCAGGCATCATGGTTATCTAATATTCCATAATAATGAATTTGCTTCAACTTTCTTTATTCCAGGAATATGCTGAACTTCTACATGAATTTATGACTGCAGTGAAGCAAAACTATGGAGAAAAAATCCTCGTTCAGGTACTAAGCAGTGTGCATAGACATCATTTCTTGGTTTATTGGACTGCAAGTGCAACACTTACTGATCTCAAGTTTCCTGTTTTGCCTTTTTTTTTTTTTAGTTTGAAGACTTTGCAAACCACAATGCTTTTGATCTACTTGAAAAATATAGGTCAACTCATCTTGTTTTTAATGATGATATTCAGGTAAGGAATTCCTGTCTTAAATAATGAATTTAGGCACTTTGGAAACAAATAATTATCTCTTATATTCTATCTACTTTGTTGCAGGGAACAGCATCAGTGGTCCTTGCAGGACTAGTTTCAGCTCTGAAGTTGGTTGGGGGAAGCTTAGCTGACCATAGGTTCTTATTCCTTGGTGCTGGAGAGGTAAGTCCATACAATTCCAGGATCATGTCTCCTTCTTCATTAGTTCATGGAGAATTTAATCATTTATCGACGGAGAAAAAAGTGGAAAAAAGAGAGTATTTAACATTACCAAATCACTTTGAATTGTTCACTTGCATTCACTTACAACAAACAATTCGATTGTCTTTGTCCTTATTGATGAATTGTATTGTTTGTGGTTGCAGGCTGGCACTGGAATAGCTGAACTCATTGCACTTGAAATATCAAAACGGGTTACTAGCTACCTTTTGAGTCATTACTTTTTTCTTCCTTTTTTTTGGTGCATGGGGGAGAGATATAGTTGTTTTGGTTTGGGAGGAGGTAGGGATTTATGATGTGAACATTGCATGAATGGTTTACATTTATCAATAAACTACTATTGTTTGTGCAGACAAATGCCCCACTGGATGAAGTGCGCAAGAATATATGGTTGGTGGACTCAAAGGTTGTACAGAATCCAATTTAGCTCCTACCTGTAGAGAGTGAATTCTCATCGTCCTCTGATAAATCTTTTATTCCTACTTTTCCAGGGTTTGATTGTGAGTTCCCGTATAGAATCACTCCAACATTTTAAGAAGCCCTGGGCTCATGAACATGAACCTGTTAAGGAACTTGTAGATGCTGTTAATGTAAGATCTCTGTCTTTCTCTCTCCCACTTGCACACATCCACACCCAGAGAGAACAAAGCATCAAATTTCTTACATTTCATTGCTTTATTTTCAGCAAATTAAGCCAACAGTGTTGATAGGAACATCAGGACAAGGGAGCACTTTTACTAAAGAAGTGGTTGAGAGTATGGCCTCCATTAATGAGGTACTATGTCAATGTATTCGTCAACCTACTGTGCAATTTGATGTCCACTTAAGCTAATCTATGTATTATATGATAATGCTTGTAGACACCTATTATTCTTGCTCTTTCCAACCCAACATCACAATCCGAATGTACTGCTGAAGAAGCTTATACATGGACCCAGGTAATATGAAGATGCAGCTAGTGTCGTCAAATTATAATTTGAGCTACATTATTACTTATCTATTTATATAATAAGATTGATATTATGTGGTTGGAATGGATCAATAAAGAGTTTTAATTTTTTTGGTGTTCCTTATCCATTTTCATTTCTACCAGGGACGTGCCATTTTTGCTAGTGGGAGCCCATTTGCCCCTGTTGAATATGATGGAAAAATGTTTGTGCCTGGCCAGGTAAAGAGCTTAATGGAATTTTAAAAAATGGTTGAAAATTTGTCATATGAAATGAATTCTAATTTGAATGTATTATTTATTAATCAGGCCAATAATGCATACATTTTTCCTGGATTCGGTCTTGGTTTAATAATGTCTGGGACCATCCGAGTACATGATGACCTGCTTCTGGCAGCTTGTAAGTGCATTACAGATTGAAACATTTACTTCAATGTTAAGCTTGGGACATAATATATGTGTCAGGAACACCTCTGATTTAAATTATAATTCCTATTTCTTGGAACAGCTGAGGCTTTGGCATCACAGGTGACCCAAGAGGACTATGACAAGGGTCTCATATACCCACCATTCACCAACATCAGAAAGATTTCAGCACACATAGCTGCCAATGTGGCTGCTAAGGCCTATGAACTTGGTGAGCCTTAGTTTTCCTTTTGGTATCTATAGGCTTTAGAGTTTCATGTTTTTAATGCTTTTTGCTCCATGAAATATTAGGAATGATTTAGAATTATAATAAAACTGAGTTTACATTTTCCTTCAGGCCTGGCCACTCGCCTTCCTCAACCAAAAGATTTGGTGAACTTTGCTGAGAGCTGTATGTATACCCCGGCCTATAGAAGCTACCGGTGAAGTGACAATAGCCCCCTTTTCAACTTTTATATTTTTGGGTTTTTATCATAAAAATCAATTTTATTTTATTTTATTTTATTTTTTGTCCCTTTTCAACTGTTGTAAGTTATTGTATTTGGGTGGATAGAAATTAGGTGCTTGGTATTAGTGGCAGGTGAACAGTAGTGTAGCTTGAAATATTCTCTATTCTGCTATAAATTTTATGTGACAACAATTTAAATTAGAAAATGAAGCATTTGAAAGCATCAGCAAGCATAAATAATGCTTTTGCGTTCATAAAAAATGGTATACCATTATGCATTTCTCTTTTCCTTTCTATCCCTTTTATTTATGGGTGTTATTAACACCATGTTAAAGGAGATAAGTTATCTCATGTCATAGAGATAAATATATGGGTCTCACCACCTGAAAAAATAAAGAAAAAAGAAAAAGACTACACAGTTACAAAGGGTGTGTAACATGAGAATAGTTTTTTCTTTTTATTTATTCATTAAATCAATGGTTAAGGGTTTCGGGCACGTCATGAGCAACTAACAGAAAAAAAAAAAGTATTACCAAGTGAAACGTGCTGCAGAAAACTTATATGCTCCCAGGTGGGAAGTAACGTACTCCTGAGTGTAAACATCATATGAATCTGGGAGCTTTGGAACAAGCATGCAAGATCATTTTTTGACTTGAGGGAATTATGATTTGCACTTCAATATGGTCTCTTTTGGGAAAGGATGGAATAAGGTTGCATGACCGGTTAATGAGAATAAGGTTGCCTTAGCTCAATGTAATAATACTTGTGTGAAAGAAAATGTAAAAATTAAGGCTCCGTTTGATAATTGTTTTTAAAATTATTTTTTTGATTTTTAGAAAAATAAAATAAAAAAACTCGTTTGGTAAAATTTGTTTTCTAAAAAATATTTTAAAAATTGTAATATTTTTTTTGTTTTTAAAATTAAATTTAGAAAACATGTGTAAGCTGTTTTTGTTTTTTGTTTTTAACTTTCAAAATAAAATAAAAAACATAAAAAAAACACTTGTTTTCATAACTATTCTATAAAATAGTTTGAAAAAAAAAAAAAAAAAACAGAACACAATCAAATAGGCTCTAATTCTAGATTGTAGAAAATATTTACCTTTGAAGTTGGACCGAGAAAAAGACCAACATAAATATCGAGGAGGGATATTTTTACTACTTAAATTTTTCACTATCAACTTATTACTCATCTAATCATCGTTGGATCAAAGAGAGAGAATGTTAAAAAGTTTTTGAAAAGAGAGAAAATATTAATCCAACGGTGATTAGATATGTAGTAAGTTAGTAGTGAAAATTTTTGATAGTAAGAATATTCCTTCTCATAAATATCATATTGAAAATTGGATTAACTTAATCTTATTTTCCTATGATTTTGATGTGTACTGAAATGAATATCATATTGAAAATGTGAAGAGGAGCTCATCATGCCAAACAGAAGATATCACATCAACGATGAAAAAAAGAAACAAAAAGGATATAGGAGACAAGGAATATAATGAGTAGGAAGGAAATATTCCTTATGGATTAGGTAAAGAAATAAACTAATGTGATGTGTAGTAGCTTCAACCCCACCACTTTTCCACACGCCTTATTTCAAAAATAAAATAAAAACTCTTGGTAGAATAAATTGAAATGAAAATAATAGATAGATAGATACTATACAAGATTTAAATAATTAAACTCTTGATATAGAACCTGTGCTTATGTTCTAAATCCAGGTTTATCTATCTTATGCTATTAATAAACACACAGAATTTGATTTAATTATTATGCGTAGAGTTAGAATTATATGGCATGCAAGATAATGCAGTGTGTAATATGATATGATGTGACTGAGTTGGGGGCAGCATTACCAGCGCGGTGCACCATGACTCGGCGATGCTCTAACTGCAGCAACAATGGCCACAACTCACGAACATGTCCATCTCGCACTGTCAAGCTTTTCGGTGTGAGGATGAGCATCACCGACGGTGGATCCATCATGAAGAAGAGCGCCAGCATGGGCAACCTCTCCTCCTCCTCCTCCGCCGCCGCCGCCGCTTCCCCCTCCTCCGACGGCTACTTGTCCGATCACCCCTCCTCTTCCCCTCTAAGAAAGAAAGGTATTCATTGCATTTCACTACCACTTTTTTTTTTCATTTTTTCATTTTCCTTCTATTACAGAATAATTCTGATTCTGTTACATAACCACACATTCTGTTCTGCTTTCTGTTAGCTTTCTGTTACGCTTTCTGTTAGATTCTGTTATGCTTTCTGTTACGATTACTGTTGGCTGTTAGCTTTCTGTTTGTGTGTGTTGAATGCTGAAAACCAAGATTCATTTAGCTGTGAGCTCTGATTGCATTCGCGACATTTAATGTCCAAATTCATCAGTGATTTTCAAGAATGCGAAGATTCTATGTATTGGACACTTGTTCCATTAAGCAAGTTGGGTTTCCTTTTGTCGATAATGGTGAATGGTGATTGAATTTCTTTTTACTCAATAATGTACTTTAATGTGGTTTAGGTGTTCCATGGACTGAAGAGGAACATCGAATGTTCTTGATTGGTCTCCAGAATCTGGGCAAAGGAGACTGGCGTGGAATAGCACGTAATTTTGTTGTGTCAAGGACCCCTGCTCAAGTTGCAAGTCATGCCCAGAAATACTTTATCAGACAGAGTAACGCTACCCGAAGAAAGAGACGTTCAAGTCTTTTTGACATGATTCCAGATATGGTTGGTCTTCATTCATTATATCTAATTGATTCATGCTCACATTGCATAGATATCATGTACATTACAGAAAGCATAGAAACATTGAGTCCATATTACTTGCGATTTTTCTTATATATCTTTTTGCAAATTTAATTGGGATGGATGTGATTGATGTTCTTTATTTTTAGCATAGTAACCACCTTCTTTGTCGGGAAATATATATATATATATATATATATATATATATATATATATATATATAAAAGGAGGGATTTTTTGATTTCAGTGCAAGTATATATATATATATATATATATATATATATATATATATATATATATATATATATATATATATATATATATAAAAGGAGGGATTTTTTGATTTCAGTGCAAGTTCACGTCTCATCCGTTGATTTTCGTCCATCTAACGGTTATAGTTTATTGAATTATACCAATTAATTAATTAATAATTCTAAATAAATTACAGCCATTATATAGACAAAAATCAATGGTTGAGATAGGAAGTAAGATTTCTTCTTTCATCTTTTGTATGGTTATGATTCTCCATATTTAATACTTTTATATATATATATATATATAACAAGTATTTGATTGTTGCACGAAGAGTAGGTGCAGAAATGTAAACCCCATATATATTGCACCTTCAATTTTTTGTTAGGTTGCAATGTTGCATGATATTGGTTCTTGCTTTAAACAGACCTTAGTGTCTCTATATGACACATTTGTAGAAACCTATATATCTTAATGAATGCAAATGGAACCATTGTAATTTATAGCTGGACATTGAGTATGAGTTATGGTTCGTTGTATTGTTTTTCCCGTGTCCTTTTTTTTTTCTGCTGTTAACTTTATTTGATTATATATTAGGCTTCAGATCCACCTTCCGTGCCAGAAGAACAAGTACTATTGCCACCTTCTGAGAATGCACAGCCTAGTAACGCAGAATCACAGCCTTCATTAAATCTCTCTCTCAAGTCAGATTTTGAACCAATGGAAACTACTTCTCAAGAAAATGTGGAAGAGCCCAATGAAACTATGATTGGATCAAATGGAGAGATACCAGTGCCTCCTGAATTCTTCCCAACTTATTTACCTCTCCCATTTTCCATATGGCCATCAAATGCAGCTTCCTTTGAAGAAGTTAACGGAGCTGAAACATTGCATCATCGGGTCCTCAAGCCAATCCCGGTCATTCCCAAGGAACCTGTGAATGTTGATGAACTCGTGGGAATGTCTCAGCTGAGTATTGGTGAAACACAGGTACGTGATAGAGAGCCTTCTCCACTTTCCTTAAACTTGTTAGGAGAGCCGTCAAGGCAGTCAGCATTTCAAGCAAAGACTCCAGTTGGAGGTTCTGATATATAGACAATGGCAAGAACAGTGCAATTCAAGCGGGTTTGATCTTTTAATTTGGGTGAAGATAGCAGTGTTTGAGCCTTCTTTTGGTCATCTTTTTATTTGTAATATCATATATGATTTTTTCCTTTTTTCTGATCCATGCTGTTTAATCTTGCAGTAGTACCAAGTTATAGGGTATGTAGCTCAGGTTAGATCAATTCTTGACAAATATTTATTCTTTGTTAATGTAAACATGTGAAATTTAAATAATCAAATGAATATGACTAAAAGGTTCCTATTCCTCCAGATTTGGTTGTATTAGTTGACTAGCCAGCAGGCCCTGCATTCTGTATTATGCCAACTCAAGCACTGCCATAGTTATAAAATCTGAATATAAGTGCCTATAAATTTAGGTGAGACCAATTCAATTAGATGATAAAATATGTGAAGATGTGTATGGAAAGCTTAGTTGTGTTATTGATGCTCTCTATTCTCACTCCATAACCACATAGAACTAATCAATGCCACTCTCTTCCTTTTGCCATCTTTATTAACTTATTTAATCTGTCATGTCATTATTGTTGGTCTCCCCTGCAATTATTTTTCTGAACATATTTTATTTTTATCCGGTGGCTTCTTCAATTTGATATTTTCAGTTTCATTAGCAGGACTTTCCTTGTTTCCATTCGCTGCATCTTCTTCACCTGCAAGTTTCTCCTCATCTTCATCAATTATGATGACATATTAATCATACTTCCATCACAGATTGGAATTTTTTATTTTGACATTTTTGGGTAATTATAGATTGAGATTCAGAAACACTTCTTTAAGGAAAATATAAGTTTCACATAATGCCGCATAAGAAATTGTAAATAGTTGATTTTGATGAAGAAAAAGGGGAGAGATAGAGGAGGAGGAGGAGGAGGAAAGGAATGATATTGATTAGTATTATGTGAGTTATGTAAGGGTGACATAACTCTCATAACTATCTCCCATTTCTGTTTGGCTTGCTCATTTTTTTCTTTTTCTTTCTCATCATGCACGATCCACCATCTGTTGCATCAGCTATATTACGTGGGATTATCAATTTATCATTTTCATGTATAAAACCAATTTGCACAGAACAGAACAGAACATGAAAGCCATGATGTCCTACTAGCTACTTCCCCATCCCAGGCGTTTTGCTTTGCTTGGGATTCCCATGGTCCCATACCAGTTAATGGGAATCAGTGAATCATGTATTGGATTTGGATGTTGCCTTCAAAAAGGTCCAAACAGGAAAAAGTTAAAATAAAAAAGAGGGCTTGTATCCCAAAGCCAATTGGCTGAGTTTTAGCTTGAGTGTTGTTAAGCGGACTCCAGCCAGAGTAAAGGGAACATAGTCTGTAGCCACATATTAGTCCACATTTTACATTGCTTCTTATTCATTCTTAAAATCATTTTTCTTTTTTGCTGTCATTAAAATCAAATTTAAGAAAAAAGAAAATAGAATATTAGGTTGTATGTTAATGTTAATCAAGATACTAGCTATTTTTAAATATTATTATAGTAGAGGATTTCCTACTAATCTACTAATTAGTGGAATGATTTGTTAACCCAAAAAAAAAAATAATAATAATAATAATAACAGTATAACTGGTTCAGCACATCGTTGCCTTGAAATATTTGAGCCACCATGCATCCTCATTGGATTTGCATCCTCTCGAAATTTATATTGCGTTGTTGCAAAAAAAATTAGAGCATACATACAGAAATTGGCCTGATAATAGTCGTACTGTGGTGGCCTTATAAATCCATTATACATCGAGAGATATAGGATTTCGAATTCAAGTAAAAGACAATGTAAGACTTTGATATATTGATACAGTTCTAATCCTTTAGAGTTTGGTTTGTTGAACTTGGCATTTATTGGATTGTTTTCTCGAAAAATAAAGGACACCTAACTAGACATTATATATACCTTGGTTTGTTGAACTTGGCATTTATTGGATTGTTTTCTCGAAAAATAAAGGACACCTAACTAGACATTATATATACCTTAAATCCCTTAATAACAAAAAAAAGTTTTCAATCCATCCATAGAATAGGGGTAAAACTTCTCCTTTAGGTTCAACTTCAAGAATAGCCTCATTACAAAAAGAGTAAGGTTGCTTAAAAAGATTTTCCTCACTCCACCCTTGCAAGTCGAAGTTTTATGGGAAGTGATTTAGTTTAAAAATTCAGCCAAAAGGTCAATAATCAATCATTTGTCAGGTGGTGATCTGATGAGAAATGCTATTGTGGGGTTTGAATGATTTGTGATTTATCTTTGACTGCTGGTAGTTTGGTGTTCTTGCACTTTTTAATTTAGACGATTCTGTATAATCTATTATTGAACATTGTTTTCAAAGCTTGATCAACTGAAGGGTGCTTCATTATGATTTATGAATCTCGAATTTTGCCTAGCATTGTATTTTCAAAATTAGTTTAAAAGTAATCAAATGATAGTAGCTCAGTTGGCACTAAGAAACTGAGCAGGTGAGAGTGAGAACATATGTTCGATTCTTGCCAGTATCGTCTTTGGGAGGGGTTTAAAGCCTTAATCCTAAGACCCGCCTCGAATAGGACTAGTCGCGAAGCGATGAACCGATTGAAATATCTTCAAAATAATAATAATAAAAAGTATTAATGACAATACACTGGCATATGAATCCATGATTGTACTGACCTCTCTCGTGTGTCCATTGGAAATGCTGATAAACTGCATTTGTTAGTACGAGTATATTTCTTGACAGCTAACTTGAGGCAGTGTTTCTTTATTCTTTGTTTTGCCAGTTATCTATCATCCTTTGTTGCTATTTTTTACTTGTTCATTTTATCTTTATTTGGATAACATTTTAGCTAACAGATCAAAAGTTGTCTTTAGTGGGCATGCATGCTAGCTGCTTTCAACAATATCTTCCAAGAAATGGATTCTGTTCTGAAGAAGATGAGCATAATTGATGCTGCCAGATAAGAATACCACCCTAAAGTCACTGAGAAAGTAACCTCAGTTAACCTCTCCATGCCCACAGGATAGGATTTTTCCTCTCAGCACATTCTTGATGAGGAAAGGAAATAATATGGATACCATTTTTAGGTCCTTGAGTTGCCAATGCTTCAAGGTGGCAAGGTTCGAGAAGGTCCTACATAATTCTTTCACGTGGCATGTCATCTGGGCCAAAGTTTATTGCGTTCATGTCCCTTTAGGAAATAGTAGACACAATCAATGTTTGGTATAAAGATGGACGTGAAGGCACTTCGACGTGTTAAGATTCTAACTTTAGTTTGTCATGCTCACTAATTAAACATTCTTTCATTTTTGGTACCTACTATCTTGTTTAGTTTACAGCATTTAAAAATAAGTTTCCTGTTTTAAGGAAATGAAATAATGGCATTGCTTATGAGCTTTTCTTATTTCTTTTTGTTATGTTGATGAAATGATTCTGTGTGGTGGTAGTACTAACATCAGCACAAACTTTTTTTCTTATTTCCAGCAAGGTGGGATCCTTATCAAGATAGTAAATAGTGATAAGAGAAGAAAAAAAAAAAAAAAAAAAAAGCACAATTTGCCAGACTTGAAAATGACAGAGAAACCAGATTCTGATCCCTTTCCACCCACTCAAAACACTAAGCTTTTTAACTCTTTACAAAGAAGCAGATGTGACCACACACATGCAAAAGAAACAATACTATTGGAGGAAGTGTGTGTACTTGTGAGAAACAAGAGAAGCGCACTCATGCACAAAGAGGGAGTGAGAGGGTTGAACTGTAAATCATCTACTCCCTTAGTTCTTCTTCACTTCAGTGTGGCAGAGGAATCTCTTTTCCAATACTTATTTCTCCTTATAACATTTTGCTTTCCTGAAATTGATGGTGCGTTGCAAAATTCTGATTCAATCATTGGGAATTTTTCCCTCTTAATTGTTTTCCACTTTTGGTCACTTAATGATTCCCCTCTTTGTTATTCTCTATGCACCACATCTTATCACAATAACATGGTTTTCTTCTGTCCAAGTTTTGTTAATTTTAGGTGTGTAAATAAAATGCACAACATTCAAGAACAAAGCAATTGCAATAATTTATGTATAGCCCTTGAGGCTTGCCGCTACATTGCTTGATTATATTGACCTTAATGTAACACTTGTCTATGATCTCTCGATCTCAACTAGGAGGCACTTGCATGGACTACAAAGCAAGAAAGATTACTTAAGACACAAATAGAAAGAAGAACATCAAATATTTAAATTGGACAGTAGTGATAAATTTGATGTTGCCTTCCACCTTTGCCATCGCATTCAACTTGGTTAATGTGCAATGACCATTAGTGTTTTATTCCATTGGGAACTATAGAGTATAGACAATGTGGCACGTGTCCTGAAGATAGTGAAGATTTAATGAATTTGATTGGTTGATACTCAAGAACTCCCTTTACCCTGTTTCTTTTTACAGAAATATACAAGTTCTGATATATATATATATATATATATGGGAAATGATTCGTTTACAAATTTTTTTGAATTTTTTTTACAAATTACACTATGTTCTCCCGGGAGAACATAATATAATTTGTAAGAGTTTGTAAACAAAAAAGTTTATAAATATAACATGCCCCTATATATATATATATAAAAGTTTATTTTAATATTAGATTACAAGTTTAAATTGATTATTTGCTTTATAAATAATACATTTATATAAGTGATAATTAAGTATGAAATCGTTAAATTTTCGTATAAACAAGTTATCTTTCCCATGGGTCATGATTTCAAATTATAATTCTATGGTATGATTTTTTTAATACAAGTTCATGTTTGAATTATACTTTATTGTAGGAAAAAATTATAACTATAATATTCCAAATAATTTTTTTAATTGAAGTTATATTTAAGTAAAAAATAAATTCATCTAAATATATTTATAATTTTACTCAATTTTTTATTGGATATATACTTTTAAACTTTGTTGATTAACTAAAATTAGCATAAGTTAAAGAAAAATTACTTTTCAATGTAATTTTATATAAATAATATTTAATATTTTATTTTAGAGTTGATTGTAATTAATAATTAATATGATCATTAATTATTTACCAAATTTCTGGAAAATTTGTTTAATATTCATAGATACTTGAGGGGACAAAAGGGTTACTATAATCCTGGTGAAAATACGAATACTACATACGTACATTGACATTGACATTACCTTGCACATGCATAATTTTGTCATATTACAATTGTTTTATGTTCTATCATCGAATAAGCATTTTTCCAGAGTAGATGGTGAGCTTTTGTATCTCAATGATTGTATGTCCAATGCTGCTCATTCTTGAAGAATGATGCTAGACTCCTGCATCACATCTTATAGTTTTTATTATTTGATTGTAGTTGAGTTTATTTTATTTTTTATACACTTATATTTTGATCTTGTCAGTTCACAACATGTAAGAAATGTAAGATAAAGAGTATTAGGTAATAAGTTTTTTTTTTTTTTTTTCATTTTGATATGAATAACGGCTATTTCCACAAACTTATACACATACCACTTTCTCTCAATCATACAATTTCTATTATCTAATTATAATTAATCTCATTAAAGTATCTGTACATATTTCTAATTAATCGCATTAAAGTATCTGTACATCTCCATTTTAATTCGGTTACTTAATATTAACATGCATGGAACATGATATGTAATAAGAGGAATGATTCGTTTACAAATTTTTTCTATAAATTTTTACAAATTACACTATATACTCTCGGAATACATAGTGTAACCTAGTATATTTCTAGGAGTACATAGTATAATTTGTAAAAATTTGTAAATATAACCTTCCTCGTGTAATAAATTATATTGTTCTATAATTAAGGAAAGGCATAATATGTCAGACAAGAACAAGGGTTTTACATTAGCAATGTCTTTTCATAGAATCAATGACTTTTCTTCACTTTTTTTTTTCTTTCCCCGAAAGTTATTCCTTCTATAAATCATATTAACTAATGTATGTAATACTAATATGAAGGAAACAAAAGTAAGTAACAAAGGCGAAAGTATTTGCCATAAAGTTAATTGTCTAGTGGTGTCTCACTTAAATTTTAAGATTTGACATGTTTAAAGGATAGTGAATTTAATTTCTGAGAGTCAAACGAAACAGGATTAGTTTAACCCATTAAACATTGGATATTGGCAAGTAACTACCAAAAATTGAAAGTTTTTTTTTTTTTTTTTAAGAAAAAAATGCTAAGGTATTTCTCCTCTTTTTTAAATAAATCATAGATACTGGTCTTATTTATAACATTATATGTTTTAGTGGCCGTAAGCAAACTTTTCGGCTCTCATTTTTGGATAAATTCTTTGTTTCATGCGATGCCCAATATCGCTTTCTTGGAATTTTGTTAATTTAAATTCCTTTTGCTTCCAATCAACTAAAGGCTGTTTAGCTTTACCATACCACAGTCGACAGATATTGAATGAAAGGAGCTCATAATATTTAGATTATAATTTCCGTACTTCAAAGTTTAAATTTTAACGAGGAATGTACAAATTGTTTTACATAACCAATTGCATATTTGAATAAACGATAATTGGATTGGGTTCAAATATGCGAGTATTTTGCGCATGTCACAGATATTTTAAAATTTAAGTAAAATTAAGAAATATGAATTAAAAAAAATCAAAATTGAAATTATAAAGAAAATACGTGTAATATATATTTGAAAATTTAAATTTATAAAGAAGATGTATAAAATTATCTTAAAAAATAGTAAATTAAAAAAGAGAATAATAATTAAGAATAATATTATTTTTTTTAAATATATAATACGTTAAGAGATTTAATTACTCTTTTGAATTAGAATTTAATATATAAAAGTGAATATGATTTTGAATCACAAAATAATGTATAAGTATGAACAATTATTTTAATAAATCAAAATATGATTTTTAAACTATATATAATCCAACCAAACTAACAATAGGTCCTCAAAATATATGTGGTTTTTATACTGTTGCAGGTAAAAAAAAAAATATCCAAAAGTTAGTTGAGATCACACGGCATATATATGCTAATTTGGTATATGTCTCATATTAAAAAAGGAAAGAACTTCAAATTATTCTTTCTTGTCTTACATCCTTATTTTTTTTAAAGATTTCCGGACAGTTTGCATTTGCGTAATGCGACATTATGATGACAAGAGACAATAGCTTTTTAAGTATAGTTATGAAAGTTTTGGACATTCATCTCTTACTTTCACGATTCAAAAAGGAAAAAATATTTTAAATGACATAATTTTATGTTAATTTAAATGAAATTATTAAATTTTTTAGGGGCTTTTACTTTCTCTTTCTTTCACAAAATCATGAAAAAATATCTCACACTTATTAATTAATTATTAATTTGAATAAATTATAGTCGTTAGATTGACGGAAATCAATGGTTAAGATTTGGTAGTAACAAGTAGTAAGAAAAAAAAGTAGTAAGCATAACATCACCCTAAAAATAAAAGGCGTTACTGGTGTAAAAAAAAATGTAGTCTGTTTTCCCTTATTCGAAATGGAGCAATATTTGTATGTTACTGGTGTAAAAAAAAATTAGTGGGACAGAGTGTAACAACCCGAGTGCTGACGATTGTATGGTTAGTGAAAGAGCTAACGCACAATTGAATGTATGGTTAGTGGAAGAGCTAACGTACTATCAGCGAGAGGGGTACATGAATGAATCAAATGACACTGAAAAGAGAGGGATTCCAGAAATTGTGCTGGTATAGGACAGCACAACTGAGAATAGCTTATAAGAATTAATTAGTACTACCTATACTAACAAGATGCATCTACTTTTCGGTAACCCGGAACAGAAGAACTCCATAGTTAAGCGTGCTTGACTTGGAGCAATTCTGGGATGGGTGACCTCCTGGGAAGTTTTTCCGGGAAGTCTGCGAGTGAGGACAAAGAATGCTGAAAAGTCTCGTGTTAATGTGTGGGGACAGTCATTGATGCTTTCAAGTGGCTGGGTCTTACACAGAGATTGGAGAAAGAGAGAAAAACAATGAGGAAAGAGAAAAAAAGAGAGAAAAACAATGAGGAAAGAGAAAAAAAATTGGTCTGAGTATTAATTTCTTAGTGAAAGTACCATAGTATTTCTGTATCATATTAAAAATTTTCTTCCATGTGAGTAGAGATTGTTTTCTCATGAGAAAGTAATTTCGCATGAATAAAATTTAAAAAATAAAAGCCGATGCATAAACCTTCCATTTCTAATTTTATAAGGGGGCGTTGGGTAGGCGAGAAATATTTTTTTATCCGAGAATCACGATTTTCAAGAATATGATGAGAAAATGAGTTTTTTGGAAATGTTACCAAAAAATTATTTGATAGATCAAAATATTCCCAGGAATATTGGGTTAATTTTCTTGATTCTATGTTTAGTTGTATTAAATTTTTTCTTAACATAGAAATCTTAAAATACCACCCATGAATGATATTTCTGAAAAGTATTTTCAAAAAAATTTACACACAAAATAAAATCCTAAAAAAATCAGATTCTCAAGAAAATTTTAAAAATCTTACACAAAACGTGAATAAATACAATTACCACTTTCAATTTCTCGAAAATCCTAAAAAAAAATCTTATAACAAACGCCCCCTTGGATTAAATGAATTTAGGCTGCAACTACGTCCATGTATAATGTCATTTCAATGTTCCTATCAACATTGATGCGATGCTCAAATGATGGGCTCCACGGTACCGTACAGCCACCATTTTTTGCGGCTATGATTCTAATTAAAGTGTTACTTTTTTAAGAAAATAATTTATAACTTTTAAGTATGAAATTAATATTTATCTATACGTCAGTTTAATCTTTGTAGTAAGATTCTTTTGGTGAATTTTTAATCTATAAACTTAAAATAAAATTCGGAAATTTTAATTTATTAATTGAGTTGCATCTTTTGTTTTAATTTTTTATTAAATGATCAAACAATGATATTTGTACAGAAATAATTTTTAATCTATAAAATTCGGAAATTTTAATTTATTAATTGAGTTGCATCTTTGATTAAATTTTTTATTAAATGATCAAGCAATGATATTTCTACAAATAAATCTCTTACAAACTCTCATGCGAGCGGTCATAAAAATATTATAGTTTTATTGTAACTTTTTTCAACATTCTAGATGAATTTATCTTAAAGTTTGCAAAAGATTTGTGAAAAGATAAGTGTCATTACTCTTATATTTTAAGTATTTTATTAGGGTACCTAATTCCTTTTTTTTTATAAAAAGAAGAAGAAGAAGAATTTAAGATTTTTATAGTATTATTGTAAAATTTGAATTAGTGACTTTATACTTCGATCCGGTAATTATTCACTTGATAATAAGTAAGCACCCGATTGTTTCAAGAAAGAATATGTTTCTCTTGACCAATTTTATTGCGCATTTCGCACAGTAATTTTACCTATTTAGTTACTTTTTTGGATTTTTAAGATTTTGCAGTAAATAAAATTGATTTTGAGAAAAGTAAATCTTTTTAACCTCTTTACTAAGAATAATTGATTTTAGGTACAGAACATTATAAAAATTTTAAAATCATATATATATTTATACTTTAAAAATATTTTATTTTATCATCTAAACAAAATTAAATTTTAGAATTCACTATTATCATTGTTAGCTACAAGGGATTCATATATGCAAATAACATTCAAGAAGATACTCTCCCCCATAGTGCTCATGAAGTGTCCCTTTTTCCTTGACACAAGTTTCACTCTCAAAATGTCCTAAAGAAAATGCATGCAACATTCGAATTTCCAACCAGCCCCACCCCACCCATTAATGATGAAAATGAAAAAAGTTTCACTTCTTAGTTCCTTGACACCTGACATCTTTTCTCTGCTATAAAACCCCTCCATTTCATGCATTTTCACCACACCCTTCAATTGCAAGAACTACCTTTGCTTCTTTTCTCTTCACATCTTCTTCTAATGGACAGAAACCAATCTCACAGGCAGGTTGCTGCAATGAAACAGTCCCTCTTTGATCAGGTTCTTCCCTCATCATAACATCTCTATATTCATGTGTTATGTAGTATGATCTCATTGTTGAAAATAATCAAGTATGAGTTGTAAAGAAGTACCACATAGACTAGACATAGACCAAGTGATGACCATATAAGTGTGAAAGACCCATAAACCTGCAGCCTTAAGGTTTTGGGTTAAGATGTGGTGTCGGCCCACTTATTATGGTTTGTCATTTGGCCCATTGATGGATGTATCCTTTGCAAAGGGTTTTGGGCTCCCTCGTTCCATTTCCCAACACTCGTTAACCTTCTTTTATTGCTACTTATGATAATGGTGGCATTTTTGTGCAGTTACTATAGCATACATGAATGCAATGTTAATGAATATATATTGGTTGTGTGCAGGGATTACTGGATGAACAATTTACCCAATTGGAAGAATTGCAGGATGATGCTAATCCTAACTTTGTAGAGGAAGTTGTGACTCTTCACTACCGTGATTCATCGAGGCTTATCTCGAACATAGAGCAGGCATTGTTAGTCAATTAAATTCATCATTTCCTTTGTGTTTTCTTCACTTTTTCTTTTTTCTTTTTTTAGTTAATTAATTTAATCATTCTTTGTATTTTATTGACTTTCTTTTTTACTTTAATGTATAATATTGGTCCATTCTTGTGCTTGCAGAAGGGAGAGGAACCCCCCGGATTTCAACAAGCTGGACACACTTATGCATCAGTTCATAGGAAGCAGCTCAAGGTAAAATATATTATAGTCCAAAAGAAAATCATAAAAATTATTATTATTATTATTATTATTAAGTGAACTGTTAATATTTATTTAAGTGTATCATTAGGTACATACTGTATTGGCTTTATCACAACAAAGAATCCTAATTATTTGAACTCATTCTTTTTTTCTTTTTTTTTTTAATATTCTTTTATAATGGGTTGCAGCATTGGAGCCAAAAAGGTGAAAGCAGAGTGCAATATGTTTAGGGGATATTGCAATGCAGGAAATGCAGAAGGGTAATCTATCTTTAACACAAGCTTCCTAATTCATATAATCCTATGATAACTATCTTAATTAGCATTCCCAACTGCTGCATTATATTGTATCATCATGTTGAATAACTAATATTTCATTGAAGAGCCTAGCCAGGGCTATAGAACTGAAGGCTTAATGCATTTTATTATATGCACAATATGAAGAAAGAAAACAAATGATATTTCACTGACCCAACTTGTAAATTTTCCTAAACAAAGATGGTAATGTTATTGTGTGAATATGCAGATGCATGAAGAGCTTCCAACAAATGAAGAAAGAATATGCTGCACTGAGAAAGAAACTTGAGGCTTATTTTCAGGTGAATACATAAAAAGTGGAGTTTGTGTGTATAGTAAATTTGTTGTGTTTGGCAAAAAAATGTTTTAAACTCAAAATTTCCTTCTTTTTTCCTTTGTGCAGTTGGTTAGGCAAGCTGGGCCCCTGGAGAGAGCATGTCGTTCCAATTCCAAATGAAAACCTAAGGAAAATAATATGCCTCTGAAAAGGGCAAATGTAATTGGTGAATTTGGAACATAAAAAATATATTCACCACAAGAATAGGAAAGTGATGTTGGCCCGTCTCAGATATTTTTTGTTTCCAAATATCAGTTTTGTTTTCGAATGAAGGAATCTTGCTTTTGCACTTTATGCTATATATATATATATATATACATACATATATATATATGTGTGTGTGGTGTACAACTGTACATAATTAAGATATTTTAAAATTTAATTTATAATATTTGAAATATGATTTGGCTTTAACAATTACTAGGACTCGTCACGATACACTTTTTTAATTGCCATTCAAGTCAAATCATTCGAGTGAATTGATTTATAATATTTGAAATAAGAGAACTTAAATAAAAGGAGTTTGATTTTTTCATGTTACATGATAATTGAATTCTCATGTTGTGACTCATATAATGGTAGACCTCACATTTATTAAAAAGAGAAAAAGAGAAGAAAAACTTTGCACGCAAATTGAATGGTCATAACATGAGAATTGAATTCTTATACAACATGAGAAAATGTTTTCCCTAAATAAAATGCATGAAAGTATCTTCCCAATCATTTTGGTACATGAGAACATACAGGTCGCAACAAAAATTAATTATTTTTCTTACTATTGATTCATCTTAGTAAAGAAGAAGAATAGGAAGAATTCAGTTTGAACAGAAAAGTGAATTCATTAATTGATATTACTGATACAAGTTATCAGCTATATACTGATGTTTACATGCAGTAACCATTGAGTGGGAAAGATAAAATGAAAATAACCGAAATAACAGAATATTAACTAACTGACTAATTCCACTAACTAACTAACAGATGAATAAGCTTTCACTGGTAATAGCCCCCCTCAAGTTGGGAGATGAACATCAATCATCCCAAACTTGGATATGATATCCCGAAAAGGGGCAGGGTGTAATGACTTGGTAAAAACATCTGCTAGTTGATGATGAGTGGAGATAGGGAGCAACCGAATAAGACCACTGTTAATCTTCTCCCTTGTGATGTGACAATCAATTTCGATGTGTTTACTTCGTTCATGGAAGCTGGGGTTATGTGCTAGGTATATAGCAGCTTGATTATCACAATAAATGGGAACTGATTGAGAAATAGGAAGATGCAGATCCTTGAATAAGAATGCCAACTACTGGACTTCACAAGTAGTACTGGCAAGGGCTCGATATTCAGCTTATGATGATGACTTTGAGACCGTTGTCTGCTTCTTGGAATGCCAGGAAATTAAGGAATTTCCTAGAAAGATGCATATACCAGTAACAGATTTTCTTGTATCAAGACAACAAGCCTAATCGCTGTCAGTGAATGCAGAAAGTTGAAGAGAATTGGTGACAGAAAACAACAATCCTTTTCCAGGTGAATTCTTCAAATAACGTAGTACATGACAAGCTGCAGCAAAATGAGCACACATAGGATTGGAAACAAATTGACTCAGCTGATAGACAACATGAGTTATAACGGGTCGAGTGGTAGTTAAATATAACAGTCTACCAACAAGACGTCTGTATGCAGAAGGGTCTTCATAAGGATCACCTTGAATTCGTTGTAACTTAACTGAAGGATTAAGGGGAGTAGTAGCAGGTTTGGCAGCTAGAAGTCCAGAATCAGCTAACAATTCCAGAGTGTATTTTCTCTGATTGAGAATTAAACCCTGATGAGAACGAGCCACTTCTAAGCCCAGAAAGAATCGAAGAGGACCCAAATCTTTTATTTTAAATTGGCTGTGAAGTGTAGATTTTACACGTTGAATTTCATTTGCATCATTGCCAGCAAGCACTATATCATCTACATAAATCAGCAGTGCTGTAAATAAGTCAGAAACATGACGAATAAAGAGAGAATAATCGACAATAGACTGAGTGTATCCCAAGGATTGAAGGGATTGAGTGAGCTTTTCGTTCCACTAGCGACTTGCTTGCTTTAATCCATATAAGAATTTTTCTAGCTTGCATACAGCATGGGGAAATGGGCTTGCAGTACCAGGTGGCAATGTCATAAAAACATCTTCATGTAGGTCTCCATGGAGAAAGGCATTATCCACATCCAATTGTTCAAGATGCCAGTTTTTAGCTACAGCAATAGCAAGTAGGGTGCGGACTGTTGTCATTTTTACTACTGGAGAAAATGTTTGAAAGTAGTCAATTCCTTCACACTGGTTGTATCCCTTTGCAACTAGCCTTGCTTTGTATCTATCGACGGAGCCATCAGGTTTCCTCTTGATTTTGAAAACTCACTTACATCCAATTGGTTTCTTGTTGGAAGGAAGTGGGACTAATGACCAGGTTACAGAAACAGGATAAATCGAAAAGCCAATATGGCCACTCATGAAGGTAATGATTTTTTTGAGTATGCAGATCAATACCAAAGATCAATACCAGAGAATGAAGATGAAGGAAAGAATGATGACAACTTTCATTTCACCAAAGATCAATACCAAAGCTTACTTGGACTGATTCAAAATCCAAGAAACGATGGATCACATTCATCCAATATTGTCCAAACTAATGCAACATTGACTAATCCAGGTAAAACTTGTTTTCAATGGATCCTTGATACAGGGGAAACTGACCATATAACCCATTGTTTTGATCTTCTTTTATGTCCTAAAAGAATCAACCCTATCCCCATCAAATTACCAGATGGCAGTCAACTCACTTCACAGCCAATTCAAAATAAAAGATTTGGGTCCTCTTCGATTCTTTCTGGGCTTAGAAGTGGCTCGTTCTCATCAGGGTTTAATTCTCAATCAGAGAAAATACACTCTGGAATTGTTAGCTGATTCTGGACTTCTAGCTGCCAAACCTGCTACTACTCCCCTTAATCCTTCAGTTAAGTTACAACGAATTCAAGGTGATCCTTATGAAGACCCTTCTGCATACAGACGTCTTGTTGGTAGACTGCTATATTTAACTACCACTCGACCCTTAGTAAAGAAGAAGAATAGGAAGAATTCAGATTGAACAGAAAAGTGAATTCATTAATTGATATTACTGATACAAGTTATCAGCTATATACTGATGTTTACAAGCAGTAACCATTGAGCGGGGAAGATAAAATGAAAATAACCGAAATAACAGAATATTAACTAAGTGACTAATTCCACTAACTAGCTAACAGATGAATAAGCTTTCACTGGTAATAATTCAAATGTCTAGCGCAAAGATTATTTGCAGTGGAACGCTTTCAATGGAAAGGAACAAAAAAAACAAAAGAAAAATGTTGGGCCATTATTCAAATTGATTGAATATTTAATATATAAGGTAAATATTCACAAATTTTTGGGTTAAAAAAAAAACAAGTTATATCTAGCTACTTTTCCTTTACTTGATGGAATGTTAATATGTGTGTACATGAAACAGCTGAATCAACCAAAAGCAATGGACGCTCTTTCTACAATAGAGCTATACTATGGATCAGACAATGTATCAAATAAATTCCCATTAAAAAATGATAGAATCAAGATCAGCAACATGAAAACTGATAAAGAAAATGCCGTATCCGCATAGCATTAGGAGATGGGACTATTTTATAAGAAGTAATGATAAAGTTACTATCTTATTTGATCTTCAGTTCAACATTAAGATTGTTTTATTGATAAAAAGCCTGCATTACAGCAAAGGAGCAAACATTTTTTTTTTTTGTGGGGATTGTAAATGAATGGTACGTGTCACTATTCCCCTTATATAAATTGTGTTATATATAATAGTATTTCGGTTCAAGAAGGTACTGTGTTAATGTCATCCAAACCCTTTTCAAATTTTTATTTTTTATTTATGGACTGAAGCTCGGAACCAGAAGCTCAGCCATAGCTTAGATTACAATAATGTAATCTAAGCCAAAGCTAATGCTGGATTTGATGTAATAAGCATAATGTTCTAAATATCGAATACTATTTACTTAAAATAAAAATCCGAATACTTAATTATATAAAGGATCAAGAGTCTGTTTAGCCCAACAAAGCATAGCCCAAAGTTTAAATATCTTGGATCTCATTCCGAGTCTGCAGACGTCAACGTCCAAATTGAAAGCACGTTAAATTATAGTTTTATATCAAATGTACATTTAATAATTAAAAAAAAAATTAGATTTACGTAAGTGCAAACACTTACAATTAGTAATATATATTTATATACATGAGACTTATATTTCTGCAGCTGTTGTACGTGCAGCAATTAAATACTTGTCATATATATACTTGAAAGTATTAAATGCGAGAAATCATAACAATACAAAGGATGAAAGCATTAAATGTGAAGAATCATAACCATACACATGTTATTACTATACGTAAAGTGATTGCAGAAATAATTTTACCTATATATATATATATATATATATGGAAGATTGCCTTATAAGATTAAGGATTAGGTTGATACTCCACAAGAGCATGGTTCGAATTGCGTTACGGATATGAGAATTTTGTTGGTCGACAATTTGTAATCCCTTTCAAAAAATTTCAGGAATTTGTCTTGACCTTGGTAGGATATTGGTATGTAATCACACCTAAACTTTTATATAACAGGAAAAAAAATTACTCCTCATTGCAACTGTTAATTTATGTCCATTTAATAACCTTAATTTATTAATAATTAATTAATCTATATAACTCAATAAACTATAATTGTTAGATAAACATAAATCAATAGTTGAGATGAAAAATAAGATTTAGTCTCTTATATAAATAGAGGACGATTATATTTACAAATTAAATAGTTTATAAACTCTTCCAATCGAATATTAATCGATGATTTTTGTCAATCTAATGGTTATAATTTATTGGATTATACTTATTAATTAATTATTAATTTCTAATAAATTATAATCATTAAATTAACAAAAATCAACGGTTAAGATTTGGTTGTAAGAATTGTAAACTATTTAGTATGTATATATAATCTCCCTTGTGTGTGTGACATATTTTTTTACATTAGTATAAGAAGAATAAATCTTACACTCAATCTTAATAGTTGATTTTCGCATATTTGATGATTATAATTTATTGAAGATTAATAATTAATTAATGAAAATATTCTAATTAATTATAGTCATTTGATAGACGAAAATCAACTATTAAGATTGAGTGTAAGATTTATAATTCTTATACTAGTGTAAATTGATCATGTCCATATATATATATATATATATAAATAGACTATTCTACCTATATTTTTTTCATGTCTACCTTACCTATATCTTTCTAACACCATTAGATCAGAATCTCCATAAGAGAGATAAATGCTAAAAAATTATTGCAATTCTAATCTAACGGTGTTGGAGAGTAGAAGGTAAAATAGGCATAAAAAAAGTAGGTAGAATAATCTATTTATATATATATATATATATATATATATATATATATATATATATATATATTGTTGGGGACGGATATACTTACTACCAAAAAAAATTTAAAATTATTTACTACCAATTTAGCTCTATTACTCGTATTACCTGATTGGTTACCGTCGAATCAATTTAAAATTAACGAGAGTTAAATTTTGTTATTTTTCAACAGTTGATTTTAAATTGATCCAGCGATAACCAATCAGATAGTAAGAGTAGTAAGTATAAATTACTAGTAAATATAATTGTCCCCTATATTGTTTATAAACTTTATTGGTTTGATGTTTGTTCTAGGATATAAAACTATGTTATTTTAAGTGAGAGAAAGATATAAGCAATAAAAATCATAGGTGAAGAAAATAAGTGAATTTTTTTAATTTAAATTTTAAATAAAAAATATTAATTTATGTCTTACTCTCACCTAAAATAACAGAATTTTATGTATTTTAAAAATAAAAATAAAAAAATTTCCGTATCTTTATTTGGAGATTTTATATTGTTATTTTTATATCTCGTCTTATACTTACCATAAAAACAGTTTTCCCAAAACAAAACCCTCTGTTGTATATATTATATAGCACGAGCTGAATTAGAAAGCAATCCCACGAAGTACTTTGGCCTTGTCACTATTATTCTTTCTGTATATCACTCTCTTCTCTTCTCTTCTCTTGTCAGGGTTAAGAACTTTTCTACATTTTGATTCTGCTTATAATTAGGCTCTTGCAATTTTCCATCTCTTTCAATCTTGCTGACTGGTACATAGATGTGCATTATTGCCGCACGATTTTCATGAATTTGATTGGGAATAATTGCAACCCACCCGACCCGGTTCGGTTTTTTTTATTTTTATTATTTTAGGGTTTAGCTCTGTTGTTGAGTTTGATTTTTGATTTTTGAAGAAGAAGAAGAAAACCCTAGTGATTTTTGTTAATTGGTTTGAGTTAGTGATTGATCGAATAAATGGGGTCTTATAGGCCTTTCCCTCCTCAATCGAGTCAAAACCCTATCGCAGGAACTCAACAACGTGCGAATCATCATCAGTATAATCACAATTGGGTTGGTTATGGTGGAGTTGGAGTTGCAGATCCCTCTTCTTCTTCTTCTTCTTCATTCCCTCAAATCCCTCCTAATTCCAATTATCCTCATCCTCATCATAATCATCATCATGCTGGATATGCTCCTCCTCCTAATTCACACCACTATCCATATCCACCACCTGTACCACCTCCTCCGCCGCCGCCGCCGGAAACTTCATACCAGCCTCCACCACCACCACCACCACAACCACAACCTCAACCTCAACCACCTGTTTATTATCCTTCTAATAATCAGTACAACCACCAGCCACCACCACCACCTCCTCCTCCTTTGTCTCCTCCACCACCACCCAGTTCTTCTATCCCACCTCCACCTCCACCGAGTTCACCACCACCTTCTTCAGCTCCCTACAATAACGAGGAGAGGCGTTTGCATGATCGTAGTAAAGGGCCGTTGAAGGAACCTTCCACGTCTGGTAGGCGCGAATTCGAGCATTCCAATCATAGACAGCACAAGCCTTCTGCTGTTGTTCCTCCTCCCAATCATGGGAGGGTTGAGACTGAGGAAGAAAAGAGGTTGAGAAAAAAGAGAGAGTTTGAGAAACAAAGGCAAGAAGAAAAGCATAGGCAGCAGCTTAAGGAATCCCAGAACACTGTTCTGCAAAAGACTCAGATGTTATCATCTGGGAAGGGGCATGGTTCAATTGCAGGTTCTCGAATGGGAGAAAGGAGACCTACTCCCTTATTGAGCGGTGAGAGGATTGAAAATAGGTTGAAAAAGCCCACAACGTTTTTGTGTAAGCTCAAGTGAGTATTTTTTAGATCATTTTTTGGTTTTTACATTTTCCTTAGCAGTCATTGTTTTTCTGTATGCTGCAGAATTTGTTCTTCTGAATGGATATTTTGGTTTCAAGATTACGTATAATTTATTTTCTTTAAGCTCTCTTACCTTATGTTTTTTCAATTAAATTCACGTTTTATCAGTGTTAGTAATGATCCCTAAGGCTGGTAAATGAAATTTTGTTATTTATGGTTGATGTATAGTTTCGTCTGGTGGTTTTGTACTGTTTACTTCCGATACTGACACATTTTTATGTGTATTCTCATTTAAGATTCCGAAATGAACTTCCGGATCCAAGTGCACAACCTAAGCTTATGGCGTTCAAGAAAGATAAGGATCAGTATGTAATCTTATTCTCACATTTACTTTAGTATGCAGCTACCAAAACTTTCCTTTCATTTGATAGGGTAGTATTGATTTTCGGATTTTATGCTATTGTTTGCCCTACTAATAACTGTAGAGTTTTTCCTTCGTTGTGGTTGTGAGTGATAAATGTTCATGAGGGTGGGAAAGTTAAAGAGGAAAACTGATGCTTCGACAAGAGAGCTGGGAGGCGTATAATGGATTCATACATGATATGACGTTTGTAGATAGGATGTATAATTCTGGTATTTGATGAGATATGCCACATTCAAAGTGAGAAAAGTGATTTCTGACCTTTGAATTTTTCATGACGGTTAAAGAATGAAAGACCATTTGATTATCATGTGACTACTTTAAAATGTCACATGAGTTAGTCTTTTCATTTTGACCAACATGCAAGATCCAATGGTTAGGTATGCTTTTTTCACCTATCATTTTAAAGACTCCTATCACTTGATACATTCATTCCCTATATGTTTATTATTATTAGTAGTATTATTTGTGGGGGTTTTTTTTTTTGTTTTTTTTTTTTTTTTTTTTTTTTTTGGGGGGGTTGTGGGGGGGGTGGGGGGGGGGGGGGGGTGGAGGATACAAGCACTATTTACTAGTTTGGTGTATAGAGACAAGGGGATATTGGAGAGAATGTAAAAGAGATTATGTTTCAAATGGAAATGCTCATCTTCAGTCTTAGATGGTATCCCTTTAAGATGTCAAGAGTTTGTGAGGATGGAATTGGTGTTTGTGGATTTTGAATCTTTAGTAGTGCACTTGTTGTGTTGCGTTGATCACCGGTTTTTATTGAAATTTGTATTTTGACGATGATTTCAAAATTTAGTTTACTTGACTTGTATTTGTATGTGCTTTTTATGGTAATTTTTTTATCATTGTCCAGATATGCAAAATATACAATCACATCTCTGGAAAAATTGTACAAACCCAAACTTTTTGTGGAGCCAGATCTTGGGATACCTCTGGACCTGCTTGATCTCAGTGTTTACAAGTATTATCCTCAGTTCCTTTAATAAACTTGAATAGTTAAATGAATTTTGCTGCATGAGAAGGTCTGATGAACCCTTTTACGCAGTCCTCCTAGTGCCAGACCACCTCTTGATCCAGAAGATGAAGAATTGTTGCGAGATGATGAAGCGGTTACTCCTATAAAAAAAGATGGCATAAAAAGAAAGGAGAGGCCTACTGATAAAGGTGTAGCTTGGCTTGTCAAAACACAATATATATCTCCTTTAAGCATGGAATCGACAAAACAGGTATTAGGCTTATATGTCAAAATAACAATGCAATACTATCAATACAAGCAATAATTTATGAACATATTATTGTAGTCTTTAACTGAAAAACAAGCTAAGGAGCTGAGAGAGATGAAGGGAGGCCGCAGCATTTTGGAAAATCGTAACAATAGGTACATATATACAAGCTTGTCCATCTAAAGGCAATTTTAGAAGGAGAAATTACTATGCAAAAGTAATTAATGTTTTCTAAATATAATTGAATTCTCTCGTTTAGGGAAAGACAAATCAGGGAAATAGAAGCATCATTTGAAGCAGCTAAGCGATCACCTGTTCATGCAACCAACAAAGATTTGTATCCTGATGAGGTTATGCCATTGCTGCCTGATTTTGATAGGTATGGCACCGTGTATACCTTTCATAAGTAAAATCATTTCTTACCCTGGTTTGCAGTATATAAAGCCTAATCTTTTAATGCTAGAAGATACGAACTATCTCACGACATTCATATTTTTGTTCTAAATTATCTAAGCTGTTTTCTGCTGTCCTGCTTTGCAGGTATGATGATCAGTTTGTTGTTGCCGCATTTGATAATGCTCCTACAGCTGATTCAGAAATGTACACTAAGTTAGACAAATCTGTTCGTGATGCCTATGAATCAAAGGTAAGCTATGTTGCAAGGATGAATATATTCATAATCGATAGCTCATTTTTTAGAAGTTCAAAATGCAGGAGAAATGCTGAGCAAGACATTAAAATAATACATTTGATAGTATAAAAAGGAATTGCATTGTTTATTTCAATTTACCTTTGTTTATTTCATAGGACAGTGATATATGCTTATGTAATTCGTTGTGGTGCAACAAAACTTATTGGCCTAATTGCACCTGTTATTTTTTTCATGTTTTATACTTCCCATTACTACAATACAATTATTAGTCATTAATTTCTTACTTGATTGCTGGTCTTCTGGTTTTTGTATGTATTCGCAAGTAACAACTTACGAAATATATGAAGTGACTATTTTTTGGTTACTATGTTGATCAATGGTGCTGCTGACTACTGAATGTTGTTTGTGACTGACTCCTATCCATTTAACCATTTGTTCCCTGCAGGCAATTATGAAAAGTTATGTTGCAACAAGCTCAGATCCTGATAATCCTGAGAAATTTTTGGCATACATGGCCCCAACACCTGGAGAGGTATGCATTATTTAAATGTGGATTTAAAGTTTGAAACAGTAATTATTGTAAATGATTCTGTGGTTAACTTCTGGATTTTTCTAAATTTTGTGATGGCAGCTATCAAAGGATATATATGATGAAAATGAAGAAACCACGTATTCTTGGGTTCGGGAGTATCGTTGGGATGTACGTTGTGATTTGGTTTAAATTTCTGTAGCAAATTTTTAATCATTGACCCTGTTACTGTTAAAAAATTTCTCCCCTTTTTAACACTATTCTGAGAATTGTTATTACATCTTAATAGGTTCGGGGTGATGATGCAGATGACCCTACAACATTCTTAGTTTCGTTTGATGAGTCAGAAGCACGTTATTTGGTATTCCCTGGAACCAATATGTGTCTTTCTCAACTTATGTACTGGCACGTAGTTTCTTGGTTACTCAGTGCAATGTGTTAATTTTATTGTAAATTTGATATGCAGCCTCTTCCGACTAAACTTGTTTTAAGAAAAAAGAGGGCTAGAGAGGGAAGATCAGGTGATGAGGTTGAGCAATTTCCAACACCTTCAAGAGTGACCGTAAGGCGGAGGTCAAGCGTTGCTGCAATTGAGCGGAAGGATTCTGAGGTATGGCATTGAATTTATCTATAAGCTTGCCAATGCATTTGAATTTATGAAATAATTTCCTATATTTTCAAAGGGCAATTCCTCAAAGAGAAGGCGTCTAGAAATGGATGATGATCTCGAACAGCAACCGCACCAGGACAATTATCAGTCTAGTGGAGGAGAAGATGACATGTCTGATTGATTTTTTCTATGCAAATACTGCTGCTTTAAAGCGAATTTGTCCAATGACGTGGTGGTTGGGATTGGCGGCAGATAGCTGAATTTGTGTGGTGGCCTTGGTGTTTCAATGAAGGATAACCAATGACAAATCCCATATTTTTGTATGTCTATTTTAACCTAATGCATATACTTTCAGATTGTAGGCAACTTTTAAATTATATAGATTTTCTTTACAATACCATTAAAATAGAAAAAATTGAGAAATAATGAAATGTAAAAAGCATGTCAGACTAAATGGAATCCTGTCATTGATTAGAGTGTTTTTAGCGAACATATTTTGCTCACCAATGAAATTGCCCTCGACCCCGTTCTCTTTGCCAATAATGTTGTGGCATTCTGATTCAAATGTGTTCTTTTTTGCTCGCATTATTGATGCTATCTTGTTTTGAAAGAATGAAATCCTTATTCCCTTGAGTACATTGAGTGAGCCCAAACCATAATTGAGTTTGCTGACAGATAGCCTGTTAAATTTCTGGGACCTTTCATGAATGCCAAGCCATCATCGTGTAATGAGGAAGAAGCTGGTTTTTGGCGTATGAAATCATTCCACCACTTGGGACAGAAAAGATCGACTCCCATAAATACGTTGTGGGAATTAACTTAAATAAAGAAATTTTTTATTGGTATTTCTTATCGTAGACATTCAAATGAATAGTTGGTAAGTGTAAAGTAGTGTTAGATTAGCAATATATATCTCTAAAATCATTTATTTACGCATCTCAATTTGTTGATTCGAGCCTATATAATAGACGTTGTTCACCATGCACCAGTGCTGCTATAGTCATATAATTGTTGGCGGGGGATAATCAATACTAAGGCGATTATCTTTCCTCTCTTTGGAGGTTAAACGACCGTTCCTTCACAAGAGAGCGTAGTGTGTAAGATTGGTGATAGTTGATTAGTCATATCATCATTGTTGGTAGCACCGTTTACACAAGTTTCAACGAATGATAACGTGGAACATAATCATCATATTTCATTACCAAAAAAAAAGGTTGTTGCACCTGTAGGAGTATATTTTAATTTTAGAGAAATGATATTGCTACCAAATAATTTCTTTGCTTGTAAGTACATAAAATAATGGTATAAGAATGTATTCATTTCGTTTAATTTAGAATTTATGTAATTTTAACCTACTAGTGAATGTATCATTAGTTCATTTTAAAATAATTTTCAAAATAAGGTGGGTGCAAATGATATTAAATAGTGGCCGTTCGTTATAGGTTTTAAAAGCCTTTAGACGAAAAATTAGACATATTAATAGAAAACCCTTTTTTTCCTCTGAAACATTGTCAGGCATTGGAAGAAATGTAATTGTGATCCCAACATGCTTTAAAATAGAAAGGTGATGATGCTAAACGCACTGAGCATGCAAGTGCCAAGGTTTAGTTCCTTGAATGAATAATTATTGAGAGATGTGCAAATGATCAATATTTAAAAATAAAAAGAGTTTCACCAGCTACAAGACTCCAGTGTTTGTACGCTCAATTGCTCAAGCGAACACTAGCACATTCTTTTTTTTTTGGAGGTTAACACTAGCACATTCTAAGTTAGAGAGATAATATATTAGTGTTTTAAATTATGTTATTTTATCAACAGCAAAAAAATCCCAAGTTAATGAAAAACCAAGAGTTTTTGTTCTCTGTTATTTCGTTTTGTATTAATATATCAAAAAATGGCAAATTCAGGCAGTTGCACGAACTAATCGTTAAGAAATATATGATATCAAGGTATAAAATAGCCAAAATATATTAATGCCATTGATTTTTCATCAACCCTGAGTAAATTCGAGGATGACTCAATACATTGTGGCAACCTACCTTCCTCACTGCAGAATATTTGACCGTAAAAAACCAATTCAATTTAAAAATTTAAGATATTGTGTGAAGTAAAGTTACATTAATGATTTTATATATCTCTAATAAGTCCCGTCACACAAGAGTCCATTAGACTTGAAAAATGGACAATGCTATGACAAGACCCAAATTATATGTGATAAGAAAATCTACAATAATTATTTTTTATTAAGAGAATGAGAGCGGTGATCATTTGGTCACGGAGACTCTAATACTATGTAAAGAATCAATTCAACTCAAAAACTTAAACATTGTGTAAGACTATATTAATAGCTTTATATATCTGCCAAAAAGAAAATGGAGCTTGGAACACTAGCATATCCTATTAATATCAAAGTAGATGCCAAAGAATAGTAATACAGACGAGTAGCATGAGACAATACAAAATGTACATTTTTAGAACGCTTCACCCAAAAGTATACGAATTCTTTTGCCCTATAGGGTGGAGTTAAGAGAGATCTTTGCTACAAATCTTAAAACATAAACCAGCATGTACATGTCAAAATTATCTAATGAGATTATTTGCTTGCTTAGATCTTTGGCATTTTCATATTTTTAATTTATTCATCACATGAAGCTTCTTCCAGTAGGTCAAGAAACCCTTTCTGAGTGTCCTCTCGAACTGTGGGTAACTTGGATTGAAACCCATAAGTGGATGCTGCTTCAAACTTATTCCATAATTCCTTCTTCAAAGTATTTTCCCCAGGACGTTTCCCCGTTTGAAACGAGCTTTTAGGCTCCTGCCACATGGGAGTGCTCTCTATATGTGATAGGTTGCCAACAAAAAAACCTGCAAAAATAAATAAATAATTCTGAGTATTCTCCCGTATGGTCATTGACAGCATTTATTTAAAATGTGCAAAAAAAAAAAATATTCTAAAAGATATTAGTACGGTCAAGAAGCCAGCATGCAACTATGTTAACCCAACAAGTTAGAAGGCATACATAAATAGATTAAGCACTACCTTGGTTACAAGAGTTTTTAGTTTGAGTGTGGTCTTTGGAAACATCATCTTTCAATTTGCTGACTTGTTGCTTACGAATGGACTCAGTTCTCTGTATACGTGAGTCATTCTCAGCTATCTTCAAGTCCAATGATTTCTCATCAGGTGTCCCCAGCAAAATACAAGTTTTAGGAGGTGAGGTAAGCCAATATGGTGATGCTTCTACTGTTTTCTTTCCAACTCCTGATTTAGAAACCTGATTTATCCCTAAGAGCTCTGGATACTTCAATGCCAAACCCCGTGAAGCATCACTACTAGGAGATTCAGAATCTTCTGAATCACTGTAATGGATCCCAACAGGAAAGGGGGTGGACTTGCGAACCTTCTCCTTACCTAGATGATAGATTTCAGATATGGGTTCAAGCAAAACACAAGATTTTGGAGGGGACATTTTTAAGCAAGGAGTCATCATAACAAGCATGGAGGTGTCTCTTTTAGGTAAAAGTGGCGAAGATATTAATCCATTTTCTTCATTATTTTCCTCTTCATTCACAACAGAAGGGGCAGTCTTAATTGGAGTTGGCTCAGTTACAACACTGTCCAGCAAATCAGTCATATCTCTTGATAAGGCAAAAAAGGTTGATGTCCCAATAGCATTAGTGGAGGACGCCAATTTATTGAACTCTGATTTATATGATGGTTTCTGGTGTTTGGATGATAATGCCTTTGATATTGGAAGAGGTGTGAGCATAAACATTTGTCTACCTCTCTGAATGGTACAGTTGGCCCTCCATGACACAAGGGGAGAAGGAGAGACTAAAGAGTCCAACGTGTCCTGTTCAGGACTGTCACAGTCACAGACATTGCTTTCATCTCCATCAACATCATCAGAAACTGATGTACTTTTCAAAGCCTGAAGCTGCTGACTTTCAGAATGTACTGAGGGTGAGGAAAGTGCCGTTTGAAATCTGGGCACCCATGGCTGCATTTAGAAACAACACAAAACATTCAGTTTAAAAATTTTACCTTTAAAGAACCAATTCAACCCAAAAAGGCTACATTAATGGTTTTATATATCTTTAACATACTCCCTCACACGAAAGCTCACTGGGCTTGAAGGGTGGACAATGCACAGGCCCACCTACCTGTACTAATAAACTCAACAAGACTTGATTAAATATTAATTAAATGGGGGCCGATAAGGATCAAACCCGTGACACCGAGGCTCTGATACCATATAAAGAACCAATTCAACTCAAAAGCTTAAGCTATTAAGTGAAGGCCTCTTTAAATGGTTTATACTATGCTCTGACATTACCTTTGTATATTTGCAAAGAGTTTCCAAATTCGAAAACATAACTTTTTCGTCACAAAAGAACAGTTTTATCACTGGTGGAGACTCGTCCTCCTTAAGAAGATCATAATGTACTTCAAATTAAATTAAGGGTAATTATACCATTAATTGTGCATTCTACAAACAAGCCTACTTTAGAGTAACCTAATCCAAAAACAAGATATGAAGCGCAAAAGCGGTTAGATAAAAGCTTTGACCTTTAAAGATGAGAGCATGTCAGACAAGACATGTGAGAAAGATTCAATTTCTTTTCTCCCCTCTTTGCTTACACTCTTCAGTTTAAACGCTCCCACAACAAGCTCATCAATCTGCCAATCAAATTGAATCAATCAATTCAAAAATGTGATATTTCAGAAAAAAAAATTTCCACTTCATTGCATAAACAGAATCCCATGTCGTTTGTTTATTCCGTAACACCTTTCTTCAGTAAAATTTCATTTTCAGTTAGGTTATAAAGCTAATAATATTAATCCACCCAATTTTCACAAAAATAATAATAACAATGAATTAAAAGTGAAAAATGTTAGCATTTTCTTCCACAAACAAAACGAAAAATTGAATTGAAAAAGAATTAAAAGGTACTTACCTGATGGAGAAGAGAAGAAAGATCGGAGTGAATGCGATGAAGGGAGTCATCATCTTCAACCTTCTCAGAATCCATCTTCTTCAACTTCGATACATTCCCCAATTCCTTCTTCGTGTCTCTCGTATTTCAAATTTTCATCAACGCGGGTTCACAAACTGAAACGCACCGTTTGGTAAACTAATCGATTAGCCCATGGGCCATCACAAGAAGCATTAAAGAAAGTAAGAAACTATTTATCAGTTCTATTAAAAAAAGGTAAAAGTTATATTTACAAATCTTGTTGTTTACAAATTACATTATGTAGGATCGGTCCTACATTAATCACACAGGGTACAACCGATCCTACATTAATATAATTGCAAAAAAAATTTGTAAACGGATCCTGTCCCATTAAAAAAATGTATAAGTTATTTTTTTTTTTATCTTTTAATATATATTTATCAAATGAAGTGAAAAGACATTAATGAAATGAAAAACTAATTTAATCAAATAGACTTGTATTATTTAAAAAAAAAAAAACTAAAAGCATTTAATAGTTTTTTTTTTTATATACAAAATTTTAAACCACAATTTTTTTTTTTAAAATATTTCTTCAAATCTTACCTTCGCAATTGTTATACCACATAAGTATAATTATCTACCAACAATTTAACATTATAAATGAAACGTCTCGTGACAGATCTTTTGTGGTTGGTAATAAAATAGCAATTAAGATGATATATAAAAATTATATTTGAAAATTATTCAGAAATTCAGTGTTTCTAGCACGGTATGGTTGGTAATACTTTAGAATTATTTACGAGGCAAACTGTTGAGATATATAGTCCCACATTAGTTGTATGTGCAACTAATGTGGAGTTTATAAGACCTTAGGCACTCCCACCCTTTGAGCTAGAAGTGATGTATCCAAGGTTCTTTATATGGTATAGCCTCGCAGCCCCCCACTTTCTCTTGTGGCATTTTTTAGCACAGGTAGGCTGGGCCTGTTGCATTGTCCACTCTTCAAACCCAATGAGCTCTCGTGTAAGGGGGCGTGTTGAGATATATAATCTCACATTGATTGTATGTGCAACTAATGTCGCCTTTATAAAGCCTTAGGCACTCCCATCTTTGAGCTAACTTTTGGAGTGGTGTACCCTAAAATTTTTTACACAAACTCTTGATAAAAATATTTTCAATTTAAGAATAATTAACTACCCAATTAGTTAACAATTTTCAAACTGTAATCAATAAAACACTACTGATTTAATTAAGTATTTAATTGATAAAATAGTTCAAAACTGAAAATATTTTTATATCAAATTTGTTTTTGAACTCATTTTCAGGTTATCTTAAAAAGCAGTGGGTGCAGGTATGAGGCAGTTCTGCAATTGTTCTATACATACAATTATCTCAACACACAAGGTCTAGAAGATCAGCAACAAGTTCTATTAAGAATCCAAGCAACATTCCTACCACAGAAGCAAAGTTAAAACCATAAAATAAAGTAATAATCATATCATGCCTTAACATAAACATAACTCTCCATGAAACTCAAAAGAAAATATTAGAAGAGAAGAAATGCAAGGGATCAAAGAATATAAAAGTACATAAATTACTGTCGAATTACAACTTATATCAATACAAAGTCACAGAGCAATAAAATCTTCCCATAGCTCTGTCTTCACATACTCTAAATTACATCCAAAATTTTCTACATAATGGATTGCAGCTAAACAAAATCAACATATAGTATATCGCCAAAAATAGATATTGACCCACCAGGTCCATAACAAGTTATTAGCTACTATGGATACATCATCATCAACCATAACAAAAAAAAAAGGGGTATAAAGCAGGATACAGAAAAAAGAATCCTGTTGAAGTAGTGAGTGATGAAAGAGATGTTGGTGTGTAACTATCTTCCCTGAACAAGGCCACTGAATACCTGGCTATTCCCAGCTAGAGTTGCTTCCCACTCAACAGTAGACAAGAGAATCTGTGAGAGGGAAATCACAACTTGTTTCATGTCAGGTCTCAAGATGGGATCATCATCCACACATTGCTTTGCCAGCATGGCCATCTATGCACACAAACATATCAAAAGAACAAACGAAGAATGAGTCACAACAGTAAAACCTCATCCAAGTTTTTATCCCTTGAGATGTCACTTTAAAATAAATTATGTCAAATATTTCTTCATAATTAATATTATTATAATAAGACAAATTACACAGTTGTATGGATTCCTTGTGTAAAAATTTACTGGTTAATAGATCAAAATACCCTAAACCAAAAGGCATAAGAAAAATAGGTACCTTAAATACACAATCATGGGGATACAGATTCATCATATTTGGATCAATATAATCTATCATGCTTGACATGCTCATGGAATCAGGTGAGTTCCTGAGAACTGCCAACATCTGCAATTTGACAAACGTTAAGGCAATACCCCAGAAAACAGTTGCCATGCTAAAACACAACCGCATGTACATATGTTGCAGCCAAGTTTTGAATACAAGATGCAATACATAAAAAAATAAAAAATAAAAAAAAATAGTATTTTATAAATTCTCATCACATTTGATCTGAGGCTTACATGTGCACAAATGTAGTATTAATGTGGGAATCCCATTGAAAAGATTTTATGAATATAGATCTGACAATACTTCAAACTTATGATTCTTAAAGCCCCCATATTCATCTATTTCCATATATCTCATATGTAATTCAGCATAAGTCTCTGTCCTCTACGATGTGTTTGTTTACAAGAACTCAGCGTGATCATCTTAGAGGTTATTACATATTAATTAATAACATAATACCAAGCAATTTGTAAATTTAAAATGCTACATTGTATATGTTAAGTGACAACATTATTTTTACTTAATAGACCTATCTCAGGACTTCATTTATTTATTTATTTTGAGGGGAGGCGTGTTGGAGAATACGATTAAGTTGTTTCCACTCCTACCGACATTCTGAATATTGTGCCGTTAGTGCAGATATGATAAGGTCATCATCACAAGTGACTGCCGAAGTTACTCAAGCCCTTACAATCTTTTCTGAAAAGCAAGGCAGAACTGTTATTCATAATGATGCCTTATAAGCAGAACTTACTATGGATGCCAGTGAACGTCTATCAGGATTTTTTGTCATTGCGCCTTCTGTTAGAATAATGGCCTCCTTTCCAGAAATAATCTCAAAAAGGACAACACCAAATGCATAGACATCACTTTTGGTTGTTGCAAGGCCATCACTCAAGTATCTACAAAATATCAGAAATAGAAAATTAGTATTTCTTAATACAAGAGGAATAAATTTGAAAAAAATTAAAAATAAAAATTGTCAGTGGATATTACTTACTCTGGAGCAAGATATCCATATGTACCAACAACTTTAGTAGTTGAAATTTCTCCCTCATTTGTTTTCCCAACAAGTTTTGCTAACCCAAAATCTGAAATCTAGAGATACAGAGAAAGATCTGTGACAAATGACAATCAACAAATGTGAAACATTTAGAAATGATGTACTAGTGTATAAATTTGTTATTACCTTTGCTCTAAAGGAAGCATCAAGTAAAATGTTGCTTGTTTTGATATCTCGGTGAACATAATGAGCTTTTGTGTGCTCATGTATGTATTCAAGGCCACGAGCAGCATCAAGCGCAATCTGGACCCTCATGATCCAAGAAAGCGAGGAATGACCTGTAAGCAAGACCAAAAATGGTCATGAACTATATATGCATAGTTTGTTCATGCAATACAACATGGAAATTTGGCAGTCCTGACACTGATTCAACTCTTAACATAGGAAGTTTCTCTCAGTACTGACCCCACTAGAAGTTTCATTCAAGTATTTCAACACACAAGAATTTGTATACAGTAAAATAGCAGCTAGCTGTAACATCAACAATTGACTTGAATCTGACTCCACTTGACAGTCTCTGACTGCCCCCAAACAAAAGATATTGCAAATACAAACAATTGAAGACAATCAGTTGCTAGTAGTAAAAATGGTAGTCTGCTGACTTTGTTGGATGAACCCTGAATACCATCTCTATATGCTGGAATAATCTGATATAGACAGCAAATTTAGGAAACAATTAGAAGGATATTCCTCAAGTTCAAAAATTGGTCATGAGGAGGCACAAATGCCACTCTCACTTTTTCATTTTTCTCGTGTTATTACAACAGAAGATCAAATCACAGTGAGGAACACAATGGACACGATGAACATAATGAAAAATACAGTCTCAAAAACTCTTTAGGTTTCAAATGAGTGCACTCAAAATTAATGTTAGTATGAGTTTGAACCCCTTTAAACCTGTTGGAAAAAAATTCCCAATATGATTTTTCTTATTTTGCAGTTGTACATCTCATCACAATAAACAGGCAAAATGCTGCAATCAGTTAGTTTCCAAAATTGCTTTGAAGAAAGTATTTCATTCATATTTAATCTCAATATAAATTTATAAGCACCATGTGCACACATATAGCAGTGATTAATATTCCACAGACAAAAGCATAGATGCATAATCTTACCCTTATTTTGAGGATCATGTAAATGGCTTCTGAGTGAACCCTTCTGAGCATATTCATAAACAAGGAAAAGCTCATCATGACTAGCTGCATAGCCAATCAACTCTACCTTGACAAAGTTAATCAAAAATACAACTCAGACTTTTGACATGTTCCCAGCAATTGGCTCCAAAATCAAAGCATTTCATTTATTTTGATCAAAAGAGAAATTACCAGATTAGCATGATGAACCTTGCACAGAACTTTCATCTCTGACATAAACTCTCTTGTTTTTGTAGCTGTCATTCTTTTAATAGCAACTTCCTAGAAGAATTTAAGCACTTATAAGAAATGGTATGAGAAAAATACCTGCTTTATACTATAACGAAAAGAATACAACCACAAACCTGATCCCGGAGGAGGCTATAGTAAACAGAACCATATGTTCCATGCCCGAGTAGATTTGGATCAGAGAAACCATCAGTTGAGGAAAAAATCTCTTCATATGTAAAAACTACAGGCTTCTCCATGTCGAATACATCAGGCCCCAGAGCTGCAATAATAAATTCAGTCATATTATGCATAAATTTCAACTTCAAAGGACAGATCATTAATATTAGTACAGAGAGATGTATAATAAAACCAATAGTTATATATCCAAGCTCAAAGAATTGCATATATTTTGGAAGGCAGACTGATAATACATATTCATGAATAATACTCAAAATTTAAAAATAAGGCACAGTTAGTTGTAAGTTGATCATAATGCATCTTACCTTTGAATTTGCATCATAATGATGTAAGAGTAAGAGTACTATGCAATTTAAGCACTATCAACTTGACAGCCAGAACGAAAACAAATGCAAGTTATAAAATACCCTGATATATGAGTAAAGCTTTCTGATATTAATGTTTTAAAAACTGCAGGTATTCCCTACAGAAAATTAAAACGTACATATCCATGCATGCTCAACTATAATGGAGGCCGGAATATATGACCACCAAAAATCAAGTGCAATATCAATCAATATCTCAACATAATCCAATAAAAACCCATCATTAGTGGCAGGCAAACCCTTTCCCCTATTCCAACTTAATCAGATTTTTTGAAAGGAATCTTCAAACAAATAAGACTGCAAAACATTGTTTGGAGAGTGCTGGAGAAAAAATAAAAAAATAACATTAAAACGTCAAGGAATGTTCTGCCTGAACCACTATCCACTTACATCATATACCTACAGCTGCCAGGCATTGATACAGAACTGCACAACCTAAATCCTCAAAATTGTGTGTTGTGTGTTCTTGTTTGCCATTGGAACTATGCATATTCATACGCAATACAGAACATGCAAAACATGATTCCTTCAAGCTAAAATCATAGGTACAGTACAATATACAACTTGAGAATCAAATAAGTTGGTTAGTTACTTGAAACTTTGGGAACCGTAACCGTGTGATTGCTGGATTCACCATCTGTTTGCTTCTGTTCAACATGTTTGCCACATATGTACCTTCCAGAACCACAAAAAAAACTTGGGTTCCGAAGAATATGGAATTTATGAGAGATCTTTCCCTCATCATCTTTTTCATGACTTCTGGCATCAGCAAAACAATTTGATGATCTCAGGCAAACATAGAGAATTACGCTTAATATTATCAGAACAAGACCAGCTCCTAAACCCCCAATGATCCAACCATAGGGTACATGAGCATTATGATTGACTTGATCACCTGTCAAAAACAAAAAAAGAATATTAAAAAAAAGTGCATATTCTATTATTGCACAAATAACTAGAAATATTCTACCTAGGTTGACAATTTATATGAACAAAAAAAAAAAAAAACACAAATAGGAGAAGTCCAAGAAACACAAATAACATGTAATATTGGAATTCATTGAATAATGGACAAGATTCAGTAAACTCAAAACAGAATTTGCCAAAATGCTACTCGCTAAAATTAGTTACCTTTATTTGAATACATGATAATAGTATTTTCTTTATACTCATTTTTACTATCATTTGAATTGCTTAGCAAGAGTCTAAACAAGACTTGTGGCATCTCCAGACCACTCTACTACCAGAGCAAAACCCAAGCCTACATATATATCATTTGTAATAAGTAAAAACCCCTACAACTACTTGTCAATGCGTTTGTAATTTATAGCTACAAAATGTCTTCTTCACAGAAAACTACATAGCTGTTACATGAAGCTCTTAGCTTCACTTTATACAATGAAGCCATGAAAATAATTTTATTTTATTTGAAATTGTAAAGAACCAATTCAACCCAAAAGTTTAAGATGTTGGGTAAGGCTATATTAATGGTTTTATATATCTCTAACACGCCCCCTCACACGAAAGCCCATTGGGCTTGAAGAGTGGATAATGCACAGGCCCACTTACCTGTGCTAAGAAACTCCACAAGACTAATTATTTGGATTGAATTGGTTCTTTACATGATATCAGAACCTCATGTCACGGATTCAATCCTCACCGCCCCCTATTTAATTAATAATTAATTCAATATCGTGGAGTTTCTTAGCACGGATAGGTGGGCCTGTACATTATCCACCCTTCAAGTCCAGTGGACTCTCGTATGAGGGGACGTGTTAAAGTTATATAAAATCATTAATATAGTCTTACGCAACCGCCTAAGTTTTTGGTTGAATTGGTTCTTTACAGAAGTCAAGTGAATTACACTTGAGCATAGACATCAACACGACAATTTTTCCTCCGGAATTTTAATGTTTCAAAATAATCAGTAAGAATCAGCTTCAACTAAAAAACAAAAGACAACAGACTGTATGCATGAAAACTTTTTTTTTGGTTAATACAAAACACAATTTAACCTCTATTAGTTTGAGCATAGCTAGAGATATGAGTTATGACCGACAAACTAAAAACCACAAGCTAGAGGAAAAGGAAAAATGATTTTCCTTTTTACAGCATATGTTGATCAATACCTGAAGAATTATCAACAGATGGGGCAGGAACAGGAGCTGGAGGAGTAGCATTGTTCAGGGGATAAGGATCACCAGGAACTGCAATGCAGTGAAATAATTCAAATTGAAGTCAGGATTCATCACCAGGAACTGTCCAATTCATATTTTCCAAAATTAAACTGCATTACAGAATATATAACAAATCCCCTTCCCTCAAAGAAACCAATCATATTTGTCCCACATGTGAAGAAACCAAAATATATAACCCAGACATTATGTTCCCTAATTTAAGCTCCTCTAGGTCTCAGATGACCTGACATCATCAACATGGAAAATAGGATAGGATATTCTTCAGTTTTCACTTTGTATGGAGAATAAACCACTCTTAACAACAATCTGCCACAAAGATAACTCTATGCTTTGCAAGTTGATTTAATATTAAAAGTTATCTCAGTTGGAAACAGAATGCAACAGTCCTCAGGGAAAAAAAAGGTGTTAAGAAAAATCTCATATTTAAAAATTTAAATGCAGTCAGTAATCCCTCCAATCTAGTTCCTTGTCTAAGTGATCGATGCACAAAAAATAATCAATTCTCTGTTTTGAATTCTAGCACATATGAAGTATTTCCTATACATGCATGAGTTTCTCTACACATTAAATGATAACAAACCAAGGATTTTCCCAATTCCCAACTACTTAAATGAAAAAATATTCCACTCGATAATAAGTTTGTTACATGTACATATAATCTTTACAAATATCATTCGCTAGTTGCTTTATGCCCTATTTTGAAATTCCCATTTATCATGGGGAACTATTTTTTATTTGCTCAAGTGATCTAAGAACCCCTTTAAACTAGAATGCGCAAAAAGCATTATAGTAAGTAACTTTTTCCCAAATCCCAATTACAGAACCCTCATAAATTGCTCTACTAAAAACAGTCCCAACTCTCACATTTAATCCACTTGTTCTAAAATGAACAACATGCCACTGCATAAAGCAATATAGAACTAAAGCATCAACGAAAACAGAACAGAACCAAAGCATCCCTCTCAAACATACAAGCACACACATAAATATATATACACAGGCACCTTCCAAGAAAAGGATTGAAGAATATTGCAAGAAAGGACTAACCCGAATTCAGAGGTATATAATAAAGTGAACCAACAGTGACATTATCAGGATCATCGATGCCATTTACTGTCTCAATGCTATCCATACTAACCCCGAACCTACTTGCCAATGATTCAACACTATCCCCATCTCTCATGACATAACTCAGCAGATAGTTCCACAGTCCACTGGAGCAGCCACAAAACAACCTCAGTGATACAACAGCACCATTCCTTGCTCTCCTGGTGGTGTTGGGAAGGAAAGCAAGCCCATCATAAGCATCCATCACCATATCATACACCAACCCTTTATTGGATTTCACAGTGAAGGTGGTGCTAGACAAGTACTTATCAATACCAGCAGCACAAGAACAGTTTTTCCTTATGAATATGTAATCCCAGTCATTGCCTTCAACGGTGATGTCACCGGGCAACACATCAAACATGCTCTCTATCACCGCCAATGTCTGGTTTGGTTTAGGCTTATAGGCCATGAATGAAGTGCAAACACGGCTTGTGTCAGTACAGTTCATGGGATTCATCGGGTAAGAAGAACTGGTCCTGCTGCAATGAAGGTGAAGAAGCAGAAAGAGAAGAAAGTGAAGCAACTTCCAATGAGGTTTTCGTTCAAGAGTCATCATTGCTTAGAAATAAATAACCGACAAGGATTTTGAGCTAAAAGGGTCAAAGAAAAAGAGTGGAACTGTAACCACTGTGAACTCAAGGGATGGAAAAGAGCGAGCTTGATCCAAAGAGAGTAAGCTATAGTGGAAAAAAGAAGCAAAATAAAGGAAGCAACTTGATCTAACTTTGAAGGAAAATGGTAACACCCATTACACATTCAGCTGATAAAAATCAAAAAAAAAAAATCCAGACTCAGCAAAAACTAGAAACCAAAATCATAAGATTTTGATGCAGAGTTGCAAGCTCTAACTTAAAAGAACTTGTTTTTTTGTTTTGGTTTTTTCTATTCAACAGTTTGATGAAAGATATGACAAAAAATAGAAACAAAACAATGGAAAAATCAAGTTGAGGAAGATAACAGGAGGAGAGGGAAGTGTGAAAAAATGGGTTATGATTGTGAAGTGCTAAATTTAGGAAGCAAGTTAAGGGAAAAGAAAAGGTGGTAGTAGTAGTACTAAGGGGGTATGAAGTTGAAGGGGTGAAGAAGAAAGGAATGAAGAGACTGTAAACAGAGCATTTGTGTTTGTACAGAGTCTGGTAAACCGCTTCCTGAAAGCAGTAAAAAGAGAAAGGGACCTGCAAATACAAAACTTTCAGAACCACCCACCTGGAGCTTACACTATATGTCTCTCTAGATATTTTCTCTTTTGACTGAACCACCCCTTTGTTCTATGGAAGCAAAGTCATCTTATCTTACGATATAAAATTTAGGAAAATTATTTTCTCATTTTACATGATTTGATTATTTTATGCTTTTTTTATATAAAAAGTTATGTCATCGTTATTTATTTTTTTAATGGATAGTAAATCTCACCGCATCATGTATCTACAATAGAAGATATTTATCTCCAACAACATGAGAGAAATAAAATCCTAAAATTTAATGTAAAAATTAAGCAAGAAGACAAGTAAATCACAATTAAAAGGTTATACTGATAAAAAAAAAAATTCTTACAAATTATATTAAATACCAGTAAAAAAATTCTTACAAACTACCTTAAGTACCAGTCATACACTGAAGTTGTTAAGATATAATATAGTTTGTAAAATTTGTAAATATAATATTCTCCTTCTTTTGTAGGAGAATTCTTTTTCCTACTATAAACATAAGATTTGATGGATTTTCATCACCTATTAAAAACATTTGTTATATATAATTCTATATCTCACTAATTACTAGTAGGAGAAAGAATTCTCCTACGGTATATGAATTCTTTTTCCCATTAAAATTTGGATGGTTATATTTATTATTATTTTAGATTTATTCCTTTTATTACCTGATTAATTATTGTTGAATTAATTTAAAATTAATTATAAAAAAATGCCAATTTATATAGACCAATGATTTTGAGATTATTTTTATAATTAAAAAATTAAATCAATGTCTCATTTTTTTAATGACCAATATATATAGACTAAAATTGATGAGTATTATAATATGTGATGTTGTGGGATATTTCTCAAAACTTTTATTAGCCTCTTGGTATGCTCTTGGGTCAATAAAAAATTAATTATTAATCATACAAACGTCTATTGGATCAAGACATCTTCATATGTCTTTTATTTACAACTAGAGTAACATTTGTATTAGACACGAAGTTACGTAACAAAGAATTTAATATAGATTTTCACATTAATGATAAATATCAGTAAAAGTATGTATGTAATTAAAGGTATTAATTGGAGCCAACAATATAAATAGGTGAATTAATTATCTTAGCTTATAAAATAAACTAACTTTTTAGGACAAGAGCCTATTAACAAAAATCTTGTTTTATGTAGCAGAATTAGTAATAAATTAAAATAGATATATTTGGAATATATATTGGGTGTGGTGTGAGGATAATATGGGAATTGAACATTACGTTACGGAAAAGGTAAGGCACATACAGCGAAGAGCTGGCAATAATAAGCAAAGAAAAACGACAGTTTTTGCGGTGGGTCCAATCAAAAAGAGACTCCAATGTGACCAAGAACTCGCCGAGGACTTCTCAAATAATCGGAGACTCGCCCATTATAACGTAAGAATCCGTTGACCTCCCTATTTTTGACTCGCCGAAACCGACACAAAGAAGAGGGGATATGATCCTATGCTTCTAGGTTTATAATTTTACTGTAACACCGGGCTGGACTTTCAGCAGCACCAGTGATAGAGTGAAATGGATTAAAATGAGAGATTAATTAAAATAAATTAAGAATTAAGGACTAAAAACTAACATGAAAAATATGAAAAATGTTATATTTATTACCAATTAAGTTTATTATTTCTTATCATCAAATTTGAACCATTGATTTTCGCAATTTGACGATTATAATTTATTAAGAATTAACATGAAAAATATGAAAAATGTTATATTTATTATCAATTAATTTTATCATTTCTTATCATCAAATTTGAACCATTGTTTTTCGCAATTTGACGGTTACAATTTACTAAGAATTAATAAATAATTAATAAATGTTATCCAATAAATTAAAATCATCAGATTGACATAAATCAATAGTTAGGTTATTGTGCCTACTCTTATTTTACCTACTTTTGCCTACTCCTTTCGTTACCGTTCGATTAATCTCATCCAACAATCCATATTTGTGATATAAAATAAATCTTTTTTTCCCTTTTTTTCTTCTCACTTTCTCCCATACCCTTTCTCTCTCCTCCCCTTTCTCTCTTCCTCTGCCATATACCTAATTTTTTCCCCTTTATCGTTAATCTCTGCCCAGGTGAACGGTGCGGAAGCATTTGAAATCAATTACCACAGCATTTGAAATCATCGTCAATATACATTAGTCTCTGTTTTTATTATTGTAATATAAATTTTCTCCTTCTGAATCAGTTTCTATCAAATTACCAGTGTCAATGGATTGAAAAATCACAAAAAAATTTAGATCTGAAGAACAACATAAATTTTATAAATTAATAAGATTGAATCGATGACTAACAAAGAAGTTTTAATGTGATTCAAAAGATCTGTGAAGAGTTGGAAAAAATTCAAAATAAAAAAAAAAATTAAAGAATAAAAAAAATTGATATTGGAAAAATCCGGAAAGAGGGTTAATTGGTGTCATTCCAGCAATTATGTTGATACGGATAGCCAATTAATTATTAGAAATTAAGAGTATCTATCATGTGGAAGAACAGATCGACATATTGAAGCAGAGACAAGGAGGATTCTGTGAACAGATCGACCTTGTGTGGCACCACCGCTTTGAATCACATCAAAACTTCTTTGTTAGTCATCGATTCAATCGTATTAATTTATAAAGATTAAAAATATCATTAGAATTGAACAGTTTGTCAGGAGATTGAGGTCCACGGCGGCAGAAGGGAAAAAAAATTAGGTATGGCGTAGAGGAAGAGAGAAAGGAGAGGAGAGAGAAAGGGTATGGGAGAAAGTGAGAAGAAAGAAAAGGAAAAAAAAGTTTATTTTATATCACAAATATGGATCGTTAGATGAGATGGTAATCGAACGGCAACGAAAGAGGTAGGCAAAAGTAGGTAAAATAGGAGTAGGCACAATAACCTATCAAGTGTTTAAAAAGCAGGAAGAATAATCGGACATAATGTAATGTGGAATTGTGATGTTTTTTAGTTACATAATTTTTTTATCATACTCATATAAATAAATGGTTTTCTTTAACTTATTCATTTTTGTGATGGAAACAATTATTTTTATGCGAATATGATTGGGGATAGGGGTGAAACTGACTGGAGTGGGCCAAGCTTTGCCCCGAAAAACCAAAGTCTACGTCAAAAAATTTCAATTTGGCCTAACCTAAGCCTAGTATGAGTCTAACTGTTAGTTTGGCTTGACCCGTTTATAAAAAAAAAAAAAAAAATGGTCTGACCTAGCCTGTTAATTTTTAACTTTCAAACATAATCATGAATCAACTTTACAAAATACTCAAATTATGTTGCTAAACCAAAAATCATAATTTCAACGTCTAAACAGAATCATGAATCACAACAAAACTCATACAATCTGCATTTAAGTAAAAAAAATAAAATTGGTAAATGCATTTAAGTCAATTTTAAAAGCAAAATGCTCAAACTAAATAACATATATTTCATCAGATCCAATAAACAAATCCATACTATGTAAATTAAAATATAACTACATGAATCCAACAAACACATCATGATGCTTATAGTAAGTATAACATCTCCCAAAAACCTTTTAATATATTCATATACACAATCAAACATGTTGAGATGTTGGTTCCTCCTATATAAGAAATAAAGTTATATTTCTATTAAAATATAATCGAATATAATTAAGTTATAAATAATTGCAATTGATTAAATTTATATCTTTTATTTTTTCTTCAAGTCATACTTATTCTATTTTATTGTAGGGTTTGCTTTTTCTGCAGTTACTGCAGATAAGTTATCTGCAGTAAGCCTAATACGACGTCGTTTTGGGACGAAAATCATGATATTTTTGTGATTTTAATTTAGTTCAGGGTTATATTAGTCTTTATTTTTATAATTTTTTAAGATTTCAATACTAAAATAACGTCGTTTTGGAAAAAATGCAGATAACTTATCTGCAATAACTACAAAAATATTTGTTCCTTTATTGTATTTAAAATAAATAATGTAATATAGGCTGACATGTAGGCTTATAGGTCAGACCTTTTGAAAGTGAGCATACGACTTTTTTATTAAACAAGTTTTTTAAGACCTAAAATTGATCTATTTTACAAAATATATTAGGTCAGGTCTGGCCTGACATAGGTCGAGCTGTAGGCCAATCCAATCCAGTTTCCCCCTATTGGGGAGGGGGGTTTTCAAGAAAAATAGAAATATTTTTTCTATTATTATGATTAATAACGTAAGCACAAAGTAAAAAGAAATGGAAAACCGATATATTTGTGTGGGGGGCATAAAAATCGGGGACTTGGGGAGGCCCGCACGTGGACTGAAGACAACTGTAAAATATTATATTATTATCTATTGGGACACACAGATCTCAACCACCAATATAATAAACAAAATTACTTTTGAAAACCTAAAAGGTCGATTTAAAGATAAAATATAGTTTATACTAAAAAAATACGATAAATTTGTAAATATTTTGTATTTTTAAAACTATATTTATTTTTTAATATTTTTTTATTTTCACGTTTTAATTTACGATTATTTTTTTAAATTTTTATACCGATAATAGAATCTCCAATCTTGCTTATGTTGAAAACTATTAATATCGTTATACAAAAAAAAAAAAAAACTATTAATATCTATTGTGAAGCTTAAAATAAAAATATATGATCATCAATAACTTCAAAAAACTGCCACATATTTTAACTTTTTACAAAGATATAGCACCGGTGCTTCGATGTAGTTTTAATAGTTAATAAACCAAACTTTTATTTTCAATCATGAACAATATATGCGTCATCATTTAAGTATTTAAAAAATTATCATTAGTCTGATCTTTGAATATGCAAAATACTATTAAATTAATATTCCTTCTTCTTCTTTTTTTTTGGAAATAATAGGAAATTAAAACAAAAACACAACAAAAAGAAACTAGGCACAAAGCCTAGACCAGTGAACACCTATAGTGTCACCATACAGACTATCAATACAACCTGACGGTGGACAATCAAATTCCTGGATTACCTAAGAGAAACCATAAGAGTAAGAGGCTAGAAAGTCCGCTACTCTATTTCCTTCACGGTGAATGTGAGACATATAAATCTGCCAATCTCGCTGCATCAAATTTCGAATACGATTCACCAAATTAGCCGCAGGGTAATCATGGTGGCACCCAAACTTGCCTAAAACCTCTATCCTAAGCTAGCTCCAAACCAACCAAGCAAGCCCATAACTCAGCATGCAAAACTGTACCTAAGCCTAAATTTTTACAGAATCCGACGATCCAAGTTCCTGAGGCATCGCGAAAAACTCCTCCACACCCAGTCCTAGTACCATTAGCATCACATGCACCATCAACATTAAGCTTAACCCAATCCACAGGAGGACAACACCAAGCAACCAATCTCTCTATTCGATTCCTTGGTTGATTGCCCGCTCCAAAAACAGGGTTAAGTTAGTAATATTTTGCTTTAAAAGTTTTTCCACTTTATATCATTAAAAGGATTAAATTGATTACAAGAATAGTTCAAAAGAATATAATAACTGTTGCGTTTTTAGAAGAAAAAAATGAATTTATTATAGCTAATGTATTGATGAAATATCGTCTACATACATAAAAGTAGCACTTATAGTAAAAATTGTTTCAAGGTCAGTTTTACTTTTACTGATAACCTTAGTATTTTTATAATAGGTTATGGCCATATTTAAGCGAGAAAGACGCAAGAAAAAAGAGAGAGCAATAAATGCTCCATACCCTCATAAAATAATTTCCCATAAAAGGGAATCGTTTTCATGAATTCTTAAAATATGCTTCCCGAGGAATAGAAACTTAGGCCTGTGTCAAGAACATTATAAATTCATAATTTATACCTAATCAACCTAATATGTGGAACATAATACCAAACCAAAGCTTCAGCAGAAAAAACTTGGGCCCATCACTTACGTCGGTTGCATGTGAATTCGGGTTAAATCATTGTCCACAACCACAAGCCAGAACATGTGTACGAACAAACATCATCATCATACTCCAACTCATTATTCACATCTTAGCATAATAAATTAAGCGAAAAGCCATTGGAGTTTGCTATTGTTTTATTTTGTAGTTAGTAAGTAACCATGTCATCCTCATCCAGTCTGGATTTGTCGTAAATAATAATATGCTTCTTTTTAAGTTGTGCAATTCTATTATTTAATACCATACCCCTCATCCATATTTCTGTTTTTTGTTCTAAGGTCCCCACAACACTAGGATCTTGTCTGCAAATGTCTATCCCCATTGCGTGAAAAGTTTGCCATCTTTAGTATCCCTTACTAGAGAGAGGGTCTTTGGTTTTGGTAAGTTTTAATTATGATATTAATGGCATAGCTATACACTTGGGATATGTTCTGACCAATGTTGTTAAAATTTAGATCTTAAATAAAATCAGAAGAGGATTAAAAAATCGTAAAATATAAAATTATAATGTAAAAAAATTGTAAAAAATCATAAAAACGTAAAAAGTGTTTGGAATATTAATAAAATCGTTTTGATGAAGTAAAAACATAAAATCATAGTGATAAATCGAAATTTTAACAACAATGACAATATAAGAGAACCGATTGACTCGATTAATTGCTTCTAACCAAGCTCATTTACTAAACACACTCACTATATATACTCCATGGGATTTATTATAATAATATTTCATTTTAAAAAATATATATATTTTAAAGAAAATATTAAGCTGATAAACCAATGATAAAAGTATTTTACATTTCAAGGAATATTTAAATAAGAAATTATAATTCATGAAAATTTACTTTTAAAGATACACAAATGTTCAACTATTAAAACACAATTCTGATATCTCGCATAGGGATTTGGATTCAGAAAGATTGGACAGTTTCTTTTCGTCATACATTTCGAGAAGGCAATACTGTTGCTGATTGGTTGGTCAATTTCTTACTTGATGATCAAGAGCAGCCTGATAAAAGAGTTTGGTGGGATCCTCCTCCAGGTGTTTATTTTTTGTTGCTTGCAGATGTGGCTTCTCTTTGTAGACCACGTGAGGTGATTTGTAGTCCTTAAGTGTTCTTTCTGTCTATTTTCCCTTTTGTTTGTTTGGGCTTAGGTCTTTTATTTACCAAGAAAAAACACACAATTATGATGGCAAAAGAATTGCGTATCAAGTCATGGTGGTTGGTTGGTTGATAAATAGTAATTAAGAATAATATTAATTACACAAAGTAGATATTGAATTGAAATGAGCTAAGGATATTTATGATTGTGACATTTTGATATTATTGTAAGAACTTTGGTATTGACATTGACATAATCAAGCAATATAACATGAGAATGTGCATGAATGCGGCCCAATCTATTGCGCCAACTTCTCAAGGGATTGCCAGAACTTGCATCACTAACAGGATAATTTTGTAACATGGTCGAGACTTGGGACCAAATATTCTTAAGTCACTAACAACAATAGAAACGTTAGATATTTTCAGTATTGACACTAGACGTTAGATATTGACACTAACTTATATATACAGTATTTTCATTTCATACTTTTGCTTTAATCGAAATTAAATTCCTTTCAGACAATCTTAGTATACACTTACAAAATCAGCTAAACTTCAAATTTCTAATACGAGTAGTTAATATAAGAAACACAAGTGGGAATGTATTTGTAATTAGGATGAAATTATTTTAGAATTGTATGCAAAGTATATAAATTAGAATATTTAATTTTAATTTTACTTAAAATACATCACTATTTTTACTAATTAAAATTTAAAAGTAATTTTATATTTATTTGTGCAGATAAGTTGATTTTAGACAAAAATTTCCTTGCAATGAAATACGTTGAAATTTGCAAACGGGCCATGCCGAGCCCACCACCCTTTAATGGACCTTGTGTCCAATATTCATTGGTATTGGGGTGCAATCTCCCATTGAGTCGGATCTAGTAGCTAACATTTTCTCCCTAACCGGTTAAACCGTGAACTTGCCAATTTGTTCAGTTCAATCATTGTTATTATATTATTCAGTTTGAAGTTAAACATGGTAGATCATTAATTTAACCAATTAAACTAAGGGCTTGTCTATTTTCATGTTGTAGGAGATAATATATTTTATGCTAAGACACAAAATGATGGGACTCACAATTAAAAAAAAAAGTGACAGTTGAAGTGTCTATGACATAAGGTAATAGTCTCCTACAAATAAAACTATTATTTCCCTTAAACTAACCGAAATTTTTTGATAATTTGATTTTCAGTTTTGTTTATAGAACATTAATTTGACCTTGGTTTTTTCCCCGCTCTCCATGGTAGTGTTAGAAGAAGAAATCACATCTTCTTGCCGTGGCAAAATTGTTGTATGATTCTCTAATATCAAATATTGTGTGGAAGTCACATTCTAAACAAATGCACCTAGACAAGTAGAGATCTTACAAAAAAAAAAAAACCAAGTAGAGGAGCATAGCCATCAGAATGTATGTAGTAGGTGCAGTTCGTGGTCCAACTATACTAGGAACTTAGTGCCTGTTTGGATTCTCTTTTTTTTAAGCTACAAGCTACTCATATATCATAAAGCGTGTAATCCTCCATGCCATAAAATAAATATCCTAAAGGGACCATATATGGTCGTGGGCTTGCACTTAAAATTAGATAAATAAAGTACTTAGGTGTGCTTCAAGGCTCCAAATTGCACCACTTAATAAGTAAATCCCCCATCTGCATTTTGCTTGGATAGAACTTCATTGATTATTGAAATTCACTCGCAGAAGATATTGATATTGAGGCATATTAAATTGCGGAAATAAAAATCCAAGAAATAAATTGTTCAACAAGTTTTCAAATTCGGCAGACTCATAAAAAAATGTTATTATAAGTTCAAAACTTGGTTACATGATAATTGAAAGATTTAGCATTATCAAAACGTGTAACCCAAATTTTGATAGGCCAATAACGGTGAAATGGGTAAAATCCAATCATGGGCGCACTTTACCATGACCATAAGAAAATGACTTTGATAAAGAACAACCCTATGATCAAAGCTACAAAAGGGACTCGTAATACAAGCCATTACAAGTTAATGGCTGCTAAACAGTAAATCATAGATGCACACATCCGTAGAGTCTTCCTTGTACTATTTTTACAATACATAAACAATTAAATCAAAAACAAGATAACTCATACACAGAACTTAGAAATTGAACATTTCATTCCCTGATCTCTTTATCAAACAAAGGAACCAAAATGTAAAGCAAAAACAGCCTAATCCTTCATTTCTCATTGCCGGGTCAAGTGGGGTGTCTTGTTTTGCTTGCTACCAACTGAGAACAAGAACGTTTCTTCAATCAATAATCACAACCAAAACAGCCTAATTCTTCTCTATCAAGTCAAAGACTTCAACTCACGGGTAAAAGCAGGAAGATCAGAACTCTTCAACACACGCAGCCTCTTCACTGTTGATGCGAACATGCTGCCAAGCATACACATTAAAAAGGAATCATATAATAACAAATCATTGCTTCCAATACAGTTTTCTAGCAATAACTTAATCATTAAAAAAAAAAAAAAAATTAGCATAGGGAAAAGACAATTGCAATAGTTCTTTCTAGCTTATTTGTATTTCAAGAGTCATACAATTGTTTTCACGTGAGAAACAGACATTGCATGAAAAGGTGAATAGTTTATATTTATGTAGTAATTGTTACTATAATAGTTTTAAGAACAAAGGTTACTTTGGCTTTAGCCCCCAAACTCTAATCATGGAATAAAATATTGAATAGAATAAGATAAATAAAAATGCATCAGATGCACATTGATAAGATGCTTACTGCCATGGCACATCCCCAACAAGCATCTTGTCTCCTTCATTATCTTCATAAACAAGAGTATATTCCCCACTTCCAACCAATAAACCCTTAATTGCTTTCTCTCCCTCTTGCTTCTTGTGATTTCCAACAGCAGAGGAATCACTTTGAGTAGAACATCCGAGGGGGAAGACATTGTGACATAAATTTATCTCTGCATCAAGTTTCATTATTATAATCAGAAAATGAGTTTAAGAAGCAAAACAAATATATATATATATAAAGGCATATTGGTATAAAAGGCCATATATATAAAGGCAAATTGGTATAAAAGGCCATTTGGAAATTTTACATTAAAAAAAAAATGTGTTAGGTGGAAAAAGATTGACTATCATATTCAATTGCAATAGAGCAAGATTTAAATATTGAAATATCATAGCCAAACCAAGGACACATTTTGCCATAATTTTAGTAACATACTAGTTGGTCAAAGGGTATAGCTAACAAAAGGATAATACCTGTCAAGACTAGCTTTCATTACCGAAGGAAAATATTTCCACTCTCAAACAATTATGTCAACAACAAATGAATAAACAAATGTGACTAAATTGAGCACAGGTGACACAATTATTGAAGTATTGAACTAAAAGGCCCATGAATATTACCTGCAAGGAGGCCTCTAAAGAGCTCGTCAATAGCTGAGGAAAGTTTTTCATAGCTATCGTAAGCATTGATGTCCACTTTTCTCCCAATGGGAACTCCATCCATATTGATCTTCACAAACATGCTTTTACCTGAGTTGTCAATAGGTTTTTTACCAGCAGCAACCTTGTCTGGAACAACATGCTGATGTTGTTGGTGGGACTCAGAAGACTGCTTAGAAGAGCTTCCACTTGCAAGGTTCTTCCTGAAAGAACGAATTGGAGGCCAACCCACTACTGGAACAGGAGCATTTCTGTTTCAGATAGGTCCATGTAGAAAATTAGGCATGAAAAGTGAACAGTAAAAATAATAAGCAACTACACTAAAAAGAAGACAAATAGCATATCAGCATAGTCATTCAATTTCTCATATTTAGTACTTTTAATTTATTTTATTGAACCCACCAAGCAAGCAAGAATACCCTTTCACCAGGAGGGACCAAAGAAGATAAAAGCACAAGACAGTGGAAGATGAAGGAAGAGAGGAAAGGAAATATAGACAAGGCCAGACACACCAATGTCAAATTTCAAGACTAGATGAGGAAGGGACATAATAAATGACAGATAGCATCAGCAATCAGAAATAGCAAGGAAATATAATAGACCAAAAACAGCCAGTGAAGAGAAAAATGTTTCAAATCTAAAAATTGCCCTTGTTTTGTTTTGTGGATGAGGATTGCTATGGCTATGAAAATATACAGAAAATTTGTTTTGCAATTACTAATGAATAGCTTCATTATTAATTCTCACTCTGGAAAGTGGTTTATAACATACATATAACATATTGTAGAAACGCATAACTTTGCATGGACACAACAACATAAAACTTGACTCTGGGAATGAGTATTCTCTGATACAAAATGTTCAAAATATGCAGATACAAGAGAGAAAAGCAGGAGCACCTTTTCTGTGGGCTTGAAGGGAGCTGAAGAACTGATGAAGCTTTAGCTTTAGCATGGTATTGATTATGCCGGTGGTAGCATGTGGAATCAGAAGTAGATATTTTCTGAGTTGAGAAGTAACCAAGAGGGAGTGGTGATTCATCTCTTTCTCTTTTAATGTTTTCAATGAGAGACTCTTCACCAGGTGGACCAAGTCTAAGCTCAAGTTTCCTCTCCTCTGAAGACTTGTGGCTTCTTTGCCACATCTTGCTTGCAATTCTGCTTCTTTACCTTTATGAACAAGCTTTTGGTTCTGAGTTGAACCTTTGATATCTGAACCACCTCCCACAAGAACCTATAATAAAACCTTTTAGCTATAAACCAGTGCAAAAACCTTGAACAACCAAGTACTTAGAGAAAGGAGGAGGGAGCTATATTATAATAGCATGAAATTGTTGACTAAGTTTGCTTTAAATCTTTGATTCACACGGTTGGTGGGTTCTCTTTCTTTCCACTTTTTAAGGAGGGGATTTCAGAGGAGGAACAGATTGATCAAACTAGTGAGATTCCCCTTGCCTAATAACCCAAAACTGGGAAAGAGTTAGAGCATAACGCACGTAACCTGAAACTTTGACACAGTAAGCTTAGCTCCTACAATGACTTTGGCTTTGTTAGCACACTACCCCAGACATGCCCTCAACACTTTTGCATCTTTTTTTTTCTTTGGTAGGAATCAAAATTCAAAGTTCGAATAAAAAGAGGGACACTTGCACACTCAAGTCCTTTCCTTGTTGGCACAAAGGACAAAAAGTTTTTCACTTTTACTAATGATGTTAGTTAATGTCAAAAGTTGTTCTGTTAAGCGCAGTTTAAGTCAGGCGGATAAGACTTTACAACACATTTTGAGGGCTTAAAGTAAAATTAAATTGAATTGATGCACGAATGGTTGCCTTTTTTCTTTTTCTTTTTAGAAGTGAGAGGAATTGCTTATTCAGCAATAAAAATATGAGTTTAATATCTCTCATGTTATATAAGAGAAAATTATTTCTTTAACACAAATAAAAATATAAATGATTTATTTTTTTTCTTCTCTCTATATGGCTCCTTACACACTTTTATATGTGTATAAAAAATAAAATTATTTTCTAAAAACATCAAATCCCAAAAACGTTGAGTCCCATGATCTTTGTCTGCTCTGTAACTATGTTTCTCTATCTGTCTACGTATACTCATATAGGTCCATACGATGTATGAAAGTAGCGATATTCCCTAATATCATTAGACGTGTCATATGAATTGGACCCCAAAAAATGTTAAAAGAGTTTTTCTTTATTATTTACGATAAAAAGAAGGGCAACTCTCAAATCTGTAATCTGATCATAATAGCTGAACCAGGAGTCACTCTCTCTTTTTTCTTAAAAAAATTTAAAAAATTAATTTTGCGAATACAATTCAATACATTAATGAAAATAAAAGGAAAAATGAAAGAAGGTATAATTTATGAAATAAATCACTTCAATTTGATATAATTTTATGAAATGAATAATAACACTAAAACCACTATCCGTTAAACTCGAATAGCGAGTGTGAGATGGAGATAATCTTATTTAAATTTAACACTATTTAAATTTAAATATCAAATAATAAAAAATTATATTCTAGGTTAGTTTGTGTTATTATTTACTTTTAAGAGTTATATAAACTGAAAAAGAAAACTTTTTTTTGGGATACACTTATGAGTCATTTTTAAAAAAATTGAATTGAACAAAACCCTTGATAAGCAAAGTGATATCCACCTCACAATTTTAATATTTTAAGATTATAATGTACTATAAATTAAATTAATGATATATACTTTTACATATACACTTTAAAGACATTCACTTTAGATTACCAAAAAAAAAATATGCATTCACTTTTAAAAAAAAGAAAAAGAAAAACTTTTTTCAAGGCCAAAAAATAACCTCCACAAACCCTGCAAATGCGTCGAGGAGAAATATCATAGTGCGGTGCCTAGTTCCCCAAATGGCATCTAAGGCTAGGGTGTAAATACATCGGATTAGATTTGGCTTTCGTCTTTCGCTTAAGTAGCTTAAGTCTGTATAAAATAATTTAGATCTGATTTGGTCTGTTAACTTTGTATAAGCCCCAATTATAAATCTGATATTGCCTATATTTAAAGGAGAAGAATATTGTGACAACCAAATTGTGTTACTACCAAGTGACTACCAATCAATCTCACCGTTAGATCAATTATGTTGATCCAACGGTTATATTTATTTCCATCTTTATATGGTCATGATTCCCTATATTTAAAGTGAAAGCATTAAATATGAAAAATCATAACCATACAAAGGTGAAAATAAATAAAAAGTATTAAATTTGGAGAATCATGACCATACAAAGATGGAAATAAATATAACCGTTAGATCAACATAATCGATCTAACGGTAAGATTGATTGGTAGTCACTTGGTAGTAACACAACTTAGTTGTCACAATATCCTTCCCCATATTTAAAAAACAAAAATCTTGACCTAGACTTGTTAGTCTATTTAAACATTCAATAATAAAAATAATATTATTTTATTATTTGAAATTTTTAAAATAATAATTTATTTATTTAATTTAAAATAAATAATATGATATAAACTAGACTGTAGGCTTATAAATCTAGCATATAAAAGAAATCCTATGACTTATTTTCTAAATATATTTCTTTTAGCCCGAACCTTTTATATTTGACTGTATATAATAATAGGCCAAATCTAACCTGATCTAAGTCGAATCGCAGACCCTACTAGGTCAGGCCTAAATGGGTCATCTAATGTACCACAAGAAACCAGTGTGTCACTTAGCGGCTTCCAAGTCCTAATTTTGCACTTTTTGATCCAACAACTCACTGTTGTCCTATCACTAGCAAGTACCTAATCCAATAATTGAGGCACGAAAGATATCCTATCCTAAAAAAAATGTAGATTCAGGTGGCGTGAAATATGATGTTAAGTCTAACACGGTAAGGGAAAATTGCATAAACTTTCCAGAATGAATTAAATATATGAAGTGAAGAAATGATGTCAAGCAAATAATGCAAAAATTGGCTTTAAGAATGTGTGTAAAAGTCAACCCTCCCAAGACTGCTGTGGTCAAAAATGAAAAATGACGACCACAAAAAATAATTGATACAAACCCCAATATCAAGATCATTATTATTAGCCTTGAAGATACTGGGAATGAGAAGCAGCAAGAAGGGCAGCACCAATTCCTGAACCATCATTGGAGTGCTCAATGATGATATTTTCTGAGACTTCTTCACCAAGCAATTCTTTAAGGGTATTCTCTAGGCACTTGCTATACTCGGTGTAATGCTCATACAATCCACCATCCATGGCTATCACACTCTTCTGACCCTCATTACCATCACTGACGGTGTCTTTTCCCAACTTCTTCAGGATACCTAAGATGCCAGCAGCAGAAAGACGAGCACCACGGGTAGCAACAATATTGCAGAGCTCAACAACCACTTTCCTCACTTCCAGTGAGGTATCAGATATCTAGTGTTGGAAAGGAGGACATAAGTTAAGTTTATATAAGTTTAAATGCCAGTGCAAGTGCAACCTTTAGAAGTTGGAATTCTCAACATGAATCACAAGTTTAAATAACTAGAACATTGAAGGTAATTGATATGTCAAGCTTGGACTCGAATTGTAAGCACATAGAGAACATCTCTATAACACTGTCACTTGAAATAGCTTTCAAAACATATAATTATAATTATACACATGCTATAAAAACCCTTCCGGGTATATCTTTTGTTGAGATATATAGTCCCACATTAGTTGTATGTCCAACTAATGTGGAATTTATAAGGCCTTGGGCACTCCTACCCTTTGAGCTAGCTTTTGGGGTGGTGTATCCCAAGGTTCTTTACATGGTATCAGAGCCTCGTATCCCAGGTTCAAACCTCACTGTCCTCCACTTTCTCCTGTGGAATTTCTTAGCACAGGTAGGCTGGGCCTGTTGCATTGTCCACTCTTCAAGCCCAATGGGCTCTTGTGTGAGGGGGCGTGTTGAGATATATAGTCCCACATTGGTTGTATGTCCAATTAATGTGGAGTTTATAAGGCCTTGGGCACTCCTACCCTTTGAGCTAGCTTTTGGGGTGGTGTATTCCAAGGTTCTTTACATCTTTATCCAAATAGAATAGAGAAATTTTATATACCTCGAAAATTTTCTTCAGTTTGCTTCCAACCACACTGAGATCAGCAGACGAGTCATGATGCATTGCAGAAATATCCGGTGTCCTGCACATCCAATGCTGACGGACATGATATAAATTTTTCGATGATAATACCAGTAATTATAAGAAGCACAGCAATCTTGGAATTTAAGATTATTATGAAATCATGAGCCAGTGTGAGCAGTATTAAAACATTAAGTATTTCACTATCCAAAAAAAAAACATTAAGTATTTCTGAAGGACTAACTATTGAATACTCAAAAGTTTTCACCATCTACTATCTTGTCTCCTGGCCAGTTAACTTAAAGGACAACCAGAGACACCAAAGAACTGCATCTAAAACATATAGCCATAAAACTTTTCCATACTGTCCCCTGCCAAAACCTCCCAACTAGATTAACAGAAAGTGTTTCAAATTCTAAGGACACATTGAAGAGTGAAGATTCACCAACAAACAACCAAGAATCCTACTCCACATGCAAGTCACTGAGTGGCAATGTAAAAAATTCGACCCCGCCCCCTATTTTTCATTATGATGGCTATGAAAACCTTATCAGATTTATGATTCCTTGCAAAGCTCTCCCCTTTACCACATAACCTATTTCTTTAAGAGAGGACAACAGCCAAAAGGATCCTTCTAAAGGCAGTAGAACAGAGCAAAAGAGTACTACCCTCTTCCAAAGAGAGGTCAGACTTCTTTGCTTCAATGTAAAATGTTTACCCCAAAGACAGCTATTTCAGACAGAATAAATAATGCGACGATAAAAATGTTTTTCCTCTATATTTGTCTTTTTGCTTGTTTTTCTTTCTTTTTCATGTTCTTTGGAACCAGAGAATCATATCTATATAGAAGCATAAAGGGGAAGCAACCCATGTACAAATTAATGGACTTATAATTGTAAACACAACATTCAACTTCATAGTGAACTATGAAGCAATCAACCAAGCAAGTTTTTGTTCAAATTCAACTGCTGACATAAACAGCAATTTTGAAAAATGATTTTCAGGGGGTGGGAGGGGTGGGGGGAGATAGTGATAAAACAGATAGAAAAATAATGAATAAACAAGATCACAATAACAGAGTGGCTAGTCAAAAGCCTAGCATTGTACCTTAATACGAATGTTACTTTCAATTTTGGAGGAACAGTGTCCCCAAAAAAGCAAGCTTCTTCAGCCATTTTGCATAGTACTCTACGAACAATATCTCCCAAGTACATGCCAGAAATTATCTTCTCAAAAATCTGAAGTATGGTTGAAATTTTCAGGAAAAAAAATTATATAACCTCATTATTTAAGGCAGATAAGATGGTACTTAGAAGTAACACAAACTCACCTGCTCGCCAGGGTTTAAACTCTCGGCATCTAATGCATAATCATACTCAGTTAGTGGAAGGTGTGAAGACCGGAAGTTTCCCCACTCCATGTTGATAACCTACAGTCATATCACACATTCAGAGAAGCTTCAATATTTATTCTACCATACATAAAATATAATCTGTAGCCATTGTAGACTACACACTCAGCCAAAGGAAAGTAAGATAGGAATTGCTCACCATTTCTCCAGATTTGGGCAAAAGACCATGCCATTTTGGTATTGCTTGAGCACGCTCCACGTAAGCTGCATTTGTACCAGTACCTAAAATTACGGCAGCAATAACATCGTTGTTTGTGTATCGACCTCCTGCTAATGTCCCAACTGTATCATTGACCTAGTGTAGATATAATATAAGTACAGACTTTACAGATCAAAAACATAATACCATGAAAAGTCATCTGCCTTGAGATCTATCAAAAACTCCAGAAGATTTAAAAGTCTTATCATTTTATGTCATGCAAAAGAATCAAAAACTTTAATTACCAGTGCTGTTATATGCAAATCAAGACCTTGTCTCTCAATGGCTTTTGTCAATTCTGCCACAACATCCCGGCCAACCTATTTGAACAACAATGAAACTATGTATAAATACAAAGGCAATAGAAAAGCAGTTTCTAGAGTATAAACCCATAATTCTCCAAAATTAATAGTTGCAATAGTAGTAACAAGTAAATATATAAGAACTTAAAGCTATTAATGACTATCTGCACCAAGTCTAAGCTACTTCCATATAAACCAGTTTAGCGGAATCATCTATGCTGTCTGCGAAAATATAAAGAGATACAGAAGATAAATGAAAAAGTTATCATACTGATTACTGACAAATTTAGATAAATGAGCTAACAATTTATATTTGTGATATTTAAATTAACACGAAAATAAATGTTGGGATCTCATGAACATATCCTCTTATTAAGTTGTGATGCAATTAAAAATTCAACGTTAGGGTTTGTAATTGGAGATGCAGGAATTAATCATCAGTAATTTATATCTCTGAAGTGCTATAATCCACAGACAAGGAGATAATCAATCTGAAAGAATGTAGAAGACATCAAAGCAATCAGGATTCAGGAATAACTGTATCATCAATGTTGAAGCCTTTCGTCCACTTGATAAGGTTCCCAGAAGCAATTGACGTTTGCATGACAGGAAAGGAAAAGGTAAAACCTAGCTCCCTCTGTCTACCAGGAGGAACTTGAAAATCCTGACTTTCTTGGGCAACAAATTTTGCAAGTTCTGCTGCAACGAAGTCAAAGAGTGCCTGAATCACAATTTTTTTAGATTGATCATATTTCTCATACGGCTTGCATCAAGCAATTAAGCATTGTTAGGAAAAATAGTGAACAACAATTGTGAGGCAAAAAGAGGAAATTGATGTTGATAGGGAAAAAAAGGACTTACATTTGATGACCCAACCATTAAATTAGAAGGAATTGACACCTCAGTAAATTCCTGACTAACAATACCACCATCCTTGCCTCCCAGTTGCACACGTAAAACGCGAAAATTAGTCCCTCCAAGGTCCAGTGCATAAAATAGTCCTTCCTCTTTCCTATGAAAAAGGGAGGAAAGCATAAGAGGGACCAGACAGTAAAATATTTGTTCACCATCTCTATGATTTCAAAACGTTCAAAAACACATATAAGGAAAGAAAAAGTACATTGACTTCAGAAAACTTTAGCTGTTGAAATATGAAATGTTACTGACATAATGCCCTTGCACAGCAATTTTCAGAGAATAAGCAATAAACCCCATAAATATGAATTCATGTGATTCTGTATCTAAAACCTGGCTAAAGAAAAACAATTACACCTTATTCGCTATAATTGTTGTTGCTTTGCAATTTTATAGCATTCTTGAATTGTGCTACTACAAAAAGTGAAACAGCACACACACAAAAATAAAGGATAGATTCAGTATGCTCATAGAGATTCCGACCAACCTATTTTAGTAAGACAAAGGCATATCCTTTGATATAATCAATCACACACCATAACATGAGTGACCAATGCAAAATACAACTTCCCTCTATTATAGAGATTGCATTTGAATAATCAATGAGATGGAATAGCTAGAGAATCATCCGAGCCTCAAAATCCATCAACCAAAAACGTAGTTATGAACAAACAAAATAAATCTACCACCCCAACAACAATTAACCAAGAAAAATGAAATTTTGATATTGGAAATGGATTTAGATTTGTTTTAGGACAACAACCCAAATAAACTGAAATCAATCAAATTAAAAAAAAAAAAAAAAAAAAACAAATGTATTAAGTCCATAAGATCAAGGTGGATTGGATCAAATGCAAGATCAAGGAAAGAGAATTGAAAAATGCAATACCCAGTTGGAAGATTATCAACGTAAGTGATGAGCATCTTGAGCTTGCTACCACCTTCAGAAGCAAGACCCGCATGCATCTCCACCGTCATTGCATCCGCAACCTGATTCAGCTTCCATGCGGGTGTCGCACATTTCTCCTCCAACTCCTTCAATATCGACATTGCTTTTCCCCACCGTCTCGATTTCTTCATATACCTCTGCACCACCAGCGCAGCCACCGCGCACGCCGTCGCGGCGCCGATCACCGTCGCAGCCACCACCACCTTCCCCATCCTCTGTTTACGTGATTAAATTCTTATACACAACAATCCAAATTTACCAAGTGTCTTGTTTTTCTCACGTTTTTATGTTTATTTATATATATACAGAGAGAGATGTATATAAGAGAGTTAATAACCTCGTGTTGCTAAAGTCTTATCTCATTTGAGATATAAACACGTGGTTATTTTTTTTTATAAAAAGTGAATATTTCTGTGACACCAGACAAGATATATTCAATAACACGAAAAAATATTTTCCCTCTATATAAACACAAAAAATAAAATTAAAGAATATTTTGAAATGAAATTAATTTAAATCTGAGATTTTGAATATCGCGGTTAATTAGGAAATGGACAAACGAATTTAATGTAATAATTAATTAATTATTATTTACTGAAAATAAATAATTAATTAATTAATTATTATTTTGAAATGATTGTGGGTCTTACACGTGTAAACGTTAAATTTGGTTTGGAGGAAAGACAATGACAATAAATTTGGTTTGGAGGAAAGACAATAACATTGTCCGCACTCGGCACACGAACCTCTTCCTTTGTCTCCTTATGTTATGTTAGAATTGATTTTCACTTTTACCTTCGGCAGCTGTAGCCTGTAATGTAAGTAAAAACTAATGTGAATCAAAATTAGGTAATTAATATAAGGGAAAAAAAAAATTATGTTGTAGGAGAGTTCTCTTCTCATGTTAGTGAAAGTTCATTTTGCGTGCAATAAATTTTTTTGTTTTCTTTATTTTTTATGTGTCGGCCCCACCATATATTTGAGTGTGTTGGAGATTTCCTCCTCTCCAATAACATGAGAAAAACATTGCCCTTAATATAAATTTAAAAATTATTTATAGATAAAGAATTTCTTCGAGATAAATTATCTCCGATGATCCTAAAACGATATCGTTTTGTGATAAAAATCAAAGTAGTGATATAATTATCATTTATTACAAGGTTTTATTAGTCTTTGTAATTATAATTTTTTAATCTTACAACACAAAATAATGCCGTTTTAAGTTCACTGGAAATAACTTTATCTCCTGAAGAAATACTTTTCCTATTATTTATTCAATTAATACGTATTTGAAATTATTATTTTTTGAAAAGTATTTAAAATAATAAATAAATTTTCAATGTGATTTTAAAAATTCTTATAATTTTTAAGATATTAAACTTAATATAATAATTTAAATTATTTTTTTCATAATAAAAAAATTCTTTTGTCAACTCGTTATTGATTATAATAAATTTATTCTTATTAATTTTGATTTGATAATTTATTTTTTTAATTTTTTAGAGAAAAGAATTTAAATATTGATTAAACAAAAAATTGAATTATTTTGCTAAAAATTAAAAAAATAAGAACATTGAAGATAATAAATTTATTGCCATTAATTACGATTTCATATTTTTTTTTTTTCATTTTCATCAAAACAATCTAAAGTATTTTCCTAAAAATTGAAAAAAAATTCAATTATCAAAACGTGATTGATGATAATATTTTGTAATAATTTATTATCATCAATTACGATTTGATAATTATTTTTTTATTTTCATAAAAAAATAGGAATTATTTTCATAAAAAAATAGGAATTATTTTCTTAAAAAAATTAATTATCAAATTGTTATTGATGATCACAAATCTATCATCATTAATATTGATTTGATTATAATTTTTTTTATTTCTGTTAAAGAAATTCAAATATTGACTAAACAACAATTTGAATTATTTAATCAAGAAAAAAAATCAGCTATTAAATTATGATTGATGATAATTTTATGATTTCATAACTATTTTTTTCATTTTTGTCGAAAACAATCTGAATTATTTAACCAAAAATGGAAAAAGAATCATTTATTAAATTGTAATTGATTACAATAAATTTCAGGTTTTTAAATATAAAACCCCAATGTTTTGTCATGAATCTCATGATACAATCTAATTAGTTGCGCATAGAGTGTGCGCAATTCACCTAACTACGACGCAACTGGTTGCACTTCCCTCCATACACAACATGTTGTATTATTTTGAAGAAGAAAAAATCAAATCTACATTGGATAACTTGTTTTGAAATTTACGTTATTAATTTCATTTTACCACTAATGGGACTTTTGTTGATGTTCCTAAGGATATTTAATCCTATTTTAAAAATAAGATTGTACTCCGTGCATTTTGTGTGTCTATTTCGAAGAACAGTCACCCTTTTGTCATGTTTTTAAAAAAAAATTACTCAACTGTAATGTGAACAATAAGTTTTTTCAAAATATCAAGCATACAAATTCGCTACAACAAATAACAAACTTTGTTTACTGATGTAGCACTCTTCTAGTACCTAGTTTGCTATTAATAATAGCAAACTACGTGATAAAAAATGTCTGTCTATTCTGAACACTTTTAGGATACGTGAGAGACATTTAAAATACAACGATAAACAAATTTGCTATCCTATACAGCGAAGTAATTCTAACACTTTTTTTTTATCCTATATCAATCATGCTCCCTTTGATGTGAGTCACTTGATCTAGTAGTAGTGGCCAGAATCAGTGCCTATGCTAACTCTATGGATAGGAGCTTATTACTTATTAGCTACTACCCTTAACCGTTGGTCTATAGGTTACTAACTATTTCTGCTTGTCTATAACCTTTTAGGATCCAATAATATTATATATATCTCAATATTTTTTCTTTTATTAATGAGAAAATATATGTCTTTTAGGTTTTGTTCATTTTTAATATAATTTTTTCAACTAAATTTTTACACTTATTATTATGTAATAAATAATCTCCATCATTGTAAGATTGTCAACTCATTAACTGAATATGAGTGATTTTTTGGGCAATAAGTATTGTTTATGTGTTTTTTGTAAATTGTTCTGTAAATTTTTTTGTAAATACTCAAAAGATTCATCTTTATTTTTTATTTTAAAATATTAAATAAATATTTAAATTAATAATATTAATAAAAAAGTTCGCTATCAACACTTATTAATTTAATATTTTTTATTTTAAAAAAACACTCATATTCTATTAATGAGTCGACAATCTTACAACGACGGAGATTATTTAATACATAATAATAAGTGTAAAATTTTAGTTGAAAAAAAATTATATTAAAAATGAACAAAACCTAAAAGACAAATATTTTTAAATCAATCTTTTCATTAATAAAAGCAAAAATATTGAGATATATATAATATGGAAAATATTATTCACCTTGCACATGAGATATCATCTCTCATTTTCTCTTACTTCAATTTTTGTATACCTCTTTTTCTTTTTTTTCTTTTTTAATGATGAGACCTACCTATTTTTTCTCTACAATATAAGATAACTATATTATGTTAAATGAGACTAACAAAATCCATATAATATTAGTGAATCCTAAAAGATTATAGACAAGCTAAAATAGGTGGGCAGGTGGGAACCTATAGACCAATGGTTAAGGGCAGTGGCTAATAAATAATAAGCTCCTATCCATAGAGCTAACAGGTACTGATTCTGGTTACTACTGCTGGATCATGTGACTCGCTTAAAAGGGGAGCATGGCTGATATAGGATAGAAAAAGGAAAAAAGTGTTGGACTTAGTTCGCTGTGTATGATAGCGAAACTTGTGCAGAATTTCTCAAATGTCTTAAAATTATTCAGAATAGACTGATATTTTTTTATCACGTAATTCACTATTAACAGTAGTAAACTAGATACCAAAAGAGTGCAACTCAATAAACAAAATTCTGCCACTAGTGTAACAAATTTTATTATTCATAGCACTTTGAAAACATATTATTATTCATGTGTCAATTGGGTAAAAAAATTTTGGAAAACGTGACAAAAGGGTCACCATTCCTATTTCAATATACCAGTTCGCTGAACGAGTGGATTTGATTTAGATTAGAATGATGGATATCTGCTGCAAAATAGTATTATACTATTGTATCTCTGCACAAAAATAAATATACATTACAGATATTTAGGTGACTTCATTAAAAGCATCAATACGTGAAAGGATTTAGGTAAGGTCATTAAAAAAAAGTATATCAGATCTTACTACCGAACACGAATTCCCTTTGGAAACAAATAAGATTTTATTCTAGGAAATGGTGCGGGTGCGACAATACAAAAACACTTGAAAAAGTTGGTATAAAGGATTTCTCCAAGATAAATTATTTATGGTAAACCAAAAATAATATTTTACGCAAGAATCAAAGTATTTTTATAATTTTAATTTATTATAAGATTATATTAATTTTTATTATTATAATTTTTTAAGCTTACAACTACAAAACAACAATGTTTTAGACTCACTGAAAATAACTTTATTTCCAGTGACTGAAAAATATTTTTTCCATAATTTTTGTTAATCATTATTAATAAATATGACTCAATAAATTATAACTATTAAATTAACGAAAATCAACAATTAAAATTTAATAATAAAATATAGTAAAAAATAATAATAAGTATAACTTTCCCTATATAAAATATGGCAAATTTATATATATTTTTTGTTAATATATTATTCTTATTTCATTTAAAGCAGTAACCAACAAAGCCATCATCTTACTTTAAAAAGTTATAATCGATTTAAAAAAACAAAATAAGTGAGTGAGAAACATCACAAAATTCACGTATGGGATTGAAAATGTGATGATTTGCGCAAATTTCTTCCACTACAAGCAAGTCCAGTTTAGTTTGCATGTATCAACCACGTAAATAACCAATCACTGGAACATGTTTAACTGGAATATTGTCTAATTGTTCAGCAGGCCAAGATTAGTATAAAACAGTATGCTAGGACAAAGCAAGAAATATAGATAAGGTTGAGATAGTAGCATATCATTGCCAAGTTCATATGCAAACCTCTTGGAGGCAGTACAAAAATTCATTATAGGGCTCAACTACACTAGCCAACACCCTCATCTCTCTCTCTCTCTCTCACTATCTCTAAAAAGTAAAAAGCAAAGCACAACCAAAGCCTTTAAAGTATGCCTACTAAGTTTAGGGAGAATTCTAACATACTCCAATGAAGTTAGTTTGGAGTGATCATGGACACCACAATGCACAAAAATTACCAACTGTACAAATGACATAAGTTCCAGCCACAGCTCTTCAGATTAATATGCCAGTCGAGGAACAAGCAAGCCTGAAAAGATTAGCGAAATGAAAGCCAGCCATTTAAATTAGTACTTACCGGAATTGCTGGCTTTCTCCACTGCACAATATGTTCATTTAAAAACATTGCCATCTAATCCTACACACAGATCTCTCACACTGTCGATGCTAGACTCAATCTCCTGTGAAATATCAAAGCACAAGAAACAGTATAAAGACAAAATACAGACAGACAAGATGCAAAAGCAATAATTATTAAACATTGAACATGCCTTATCACCGGCTTCTGCACAGCTTCTGAGTGACCTCGTCCCTTGGAATTAAGAACCATCCCTAGCATTGCGTTTGGCTTCACAATAAACCCCAGAAAACAAAAAAGACAGGTAAATTGGTCAATATACAACATTGTCCATAACAAGCTAACCAAAGAAAAAAAAATTAATTGGAACAATATAACAGTAGATGTGCAAAGAAGTAAAAGGAAAATTAGAGTTTGGAAAGGAATTAAAAGCCAAAACCTCCAACTGTTCCTGTAGCTCATATTGTAATACTTCATTTCCATGTGCCACCGTATTTTCCACAAGGGTGACAGAATCTGTCCCACAAGTGCTATCCTCAACATAAGCTGTCACTGATACAGATCCAACATCTTCAGGAGAACCACCATCACTTGTAACAGATGTAATCCCACTAGAATTCGAGGCACATTCAGGTTCAGGTTCAGGAGACTCAGTTCTATCCAACTCATCTTGCCCACTGGTTGACAAACGAATGCTCTCCACATTTCGCAACTCTTGACTATTAGACACAGAATCAACAGACAAACCACCAGAATCCAGGCATAAGTTGTGTCTTGCCAAGCTATCCACAGGAGGACTGGTACATTGTTTTTTCAGTGCAACATCCTGCTTCACAGCCACCTCGTCATGGTACTTCCTCTTATTATTTCTCTCACTATGTTCAGTCCGAGAAACCTCATCTTCATGAAATGATTTATGAGGATTCTCCAGTTCCGCATCTTGCCCACTGGTTGACAAACGAATGCTCTCCACATTTCGCAACTCTTGACTATTAGACACAGAATCAACAGACAAATCACCAGAATCCAGGCATAAGTTGCGTCTTGCCAAGCTATCCACAGGAGGACTGGTACATTGCTTTTTCAGTGCAACATCCTGCTTCACACCCACCTCGTCATGGTACTTCCTATTATTATTTCTCTCACTATGTTCAGTCTGAGAAACCTCATCTTCATGAAATGATTTATGAGGATTCTCCAGTTGCGCATCTTGCCCACTGGTTGACAAACGAATGCTCTCCACATTTCGCGACTCTTGACTATTAGACACAGAATCAACAGACAAACCACCAGAATCCAGGCATAAGTTGCGTCTTGCCAAGGTATCCACAGGAGGACTGGTACATTGCTTTTTCAGTGCAACATCCTGCTTCACACCCACCTTGTCATGGTACTTCCTCTTATTATTTCTCTCACGATGTTCAGTCCGAGAAACCTCATCTTCATGAAATGATTTATGAGGATTCTCCAGTTGCGTTGTAGGCCTCAATGGTCGAGATCGTTTATAACCACCAGGAAACACATAGCATGGGATTTGCCTTCTACGGACATGAGAAACATAAATGTGCATCCCCGGTTTCCAAAAGATGTACCTATTAACAGAATGCCTAAATTCTTCCACAGCCCCTCGTATATCAAATTGCTGGCCTTCTTGAGCAATATCCCCCTGCTTCCTCTGCAAGCCCATGAAGAAAGCACAGTGTGCACAACGCCTTGAAGTATCCATATACTCAATAGGATTGGGATGGCACTGCAACTTCCCAAAAGTGTTACGCTCAATCTGACCACAGAATCCAAATCCAATCAATGAGACTAAAAAATCAAGTTGATATCCAACCTTGCAAATTGAATAATGTAACAACCTTCAAACTTATCCTAAATTCACAACAATAAATAAAAGAGCATACCATCAAAGTCAGCTGCCGAAGGCGTGATTCCACCCAACCTTTCCAAGCGCGCAAGTCATCAACATCAGCAGCAACTATGTCAACTTGCAAGTAGTTTTTGTAGCTTTCAAAGAAAATGTATGGCTCAAACAAAGCACTCCAACAGACTTTATTCAGTTCTATTTCCTGGATTTGTTCCACAAAAGCAAAGGCATAAATTATTTGTAGCAAAGAGGTATTAGTATCGAAAATATTTACAGCAAACTCAAAAGGAGAGTAATCATTACCCCACAGATCCGGTTGCCATATTGAAACTGCTCCATCATAACACGAAGTGTGCTTGTACAAACATTATAACTAGAGTTCATACATGGATAGGCAGGAGTAATTATCGGCATATGATGGGTTCGGTCACGAGGATTTTTACGAGGATCCCACACAGGAAACCCAAGCTGATTCTCCTCTATTGGGCATAACATGACAGGATTAGGCCACCGCCACTGTGTATACACCCTAAAGAATCGAGAGACAAGCATGCTTGGAACTGCATTCGGATACCACTGGCACACTCGAGCTACAAGAAGTGCCAAGTTAACGCCACCCAAAAATCCTGTCACCTGAAAATAAAAATACAAAAAATAACAGTTATGTTTATAAAGTATAAACAACTAGCAATTAACAATATTGGTGGAGATTCAAAGCAAACAAATGACTTAACATGATTAGTAAGAGGGAAAAAAATAAATATCACTCACATTGGAATAAACACCTCGCCTTTTGGCCCAAAACTTCAAGCATCGAAGTGTTGCTCGGAAGTGCTACAATCCAAACAAAAAACAGTTGAATATAAACATTTATGGGACACAAAAAATAATAAGAAATGGTTGATTTAACACAATAAAAAACAACCCACAAAAAATTTACCTCAACATTTGGAACAAGCTTTAGAATTTGATCTGCAACCCTGCATCCATTCAAACTTCGAACAGTAGGCTCATCAACATTGTGCAGAACAGACACATCAGATATATCCAAGTCCTGTTCATAAATGGGAAAACAAAACAGTTTCCAAACTATATCACACAAAACCTGAAAGAACCCTCAAGATACAGGTTACCAGCACAAAGAAAATATTAAAATCTAACTTCTTTGACAATTCGACCTCCTAATAACATCCAGACCAACACAATATAAAGCACATTTGAACAGTAGCATTCCACAACACATGTGTTCAATCTGTACATTAAGACCAATACTGAAAATCTACAAACATGTTTCAGCAGTAAAAGATTCATTTCAAAATAAAATGAAGGATCAAAAGCCCATTCTAAAATTCGCATAGCCCAAATTCATAATCTAATAAGCAAAGACATTGATTAGAACAAAAGTATGCTTGGATCCTTCTTCTAGAAGAATCTTTTGAATAAGGAATATGTAGAAAATGAAAATTATTTCACTTACGTCAGGTACAATTAAGCAAGAAATACTTGCATATAGTAGGTCAATTGATATTCCATCAAACTTAAATTTCATAACTGGGACATGAGCATCCGGAACTGGTTGCAGTTCTGTAACTTCATCCATGTTAGCTAGGATGTCATGCAAAGTGTAGAAAAAATCCTCCTGATTAAGAAATAAGTAAGATTAGACATGAAAATTAAGAATGATTTTGATGAAGAACACATTCAAAAGTTATTTGCATTCTCAAACTACCTCCCGGTTCACATAGGATGGCCCAATACATAAAGTGTCTAAGTCAGCCCCAGGACCATGAACCTGCGTCATAAAAAATTCAAAGAAGAAAGGCTTATTTAATCCATAAATAAAAAAACGGATGCAGCAAATTACATGCAAAACTTGACTGAAGACTAAAAACAAAGTTTAATACAATGTTACATGGATAATGATTAATGATATGGTTTCCGTGGTACGGGACTTTTTCCGGAACACGAAACTGACGGGTAGACTTCATCCAATTGCTATTTAGGATCGAATTTCATTTAAAATTGGATCACTATGCATGAACTTCAAACTATTATTGCATGGTAAAAAAATTAATAGGCCCAATTGTTCCATTTTAGAAAACTAAGCATGGCCCATAATATCTTTTTTTATTATTTTTTCCATATTTTTTGAAGTATATTTTTGACTCACTAACTTAAATGTAAGCTTCAATCTCCAAGTTGTTTTTTCTACAGTGTGAATGTGCTGACCAAATTTAAAACATTAAATCCTAAAGCCCTATTAATTCTCTACCTTAGGCTATATTTAAAAAAAAAATTAAAAATTAAAAAAAAAAAAAGAAGAAAGAACCTACATGAAACTAAATGTTTCGTATAATTGGGTTTTCATCTTATTTTATTAGCCAGGGACTCTGTCTCCGCTTTCTGTCATATTTGCAACTGGGTGCACCTTGTCTCCCTCTTTCCGTCATCTATGCACAACTGGCAACCATGGGAGGTTTTTGCATTCATTGTAACGTCCACAAATACTATTGTGCTTGGTTTCAATTCTATTATGTTTAAGTTTGGAACCAGGACACAAAGGACCCAAGTTTGGTAAATGTTTGTTGGGGAATGCTTGTTCTGAATGAGGTAAGATATCAAAAGCCCCCATACATTCCGTTGTACACTAGGCAAGATTATCATATTCACAAAACAGTGGAGAAAGATCCATTAAGTACATTGTTTAATTTACCAACAATAAATAAATAAATGAAGGAGAGCATGTCAAGCAAGGAGAGAAGGAAACTCACACCAAGCCGATAAGAACCAAAAGTGAATATGAGAGCATTGGCATCTTCCACCATTTGATCAGTGTATCCTCTTAGGCGGGTAAGTTGCTTCACCCAACCTTTTACTACCTGAAATAAAGAAAACAAATTATAAGCAACGACAATTACCCTGAAGGCTATGGATCCGGGATAAAATAAATCACTTCCCCAAGTTATACTAAAACAGGATAAAGTAACAAAATAGCTTCAACAAATGATAAAAGGTAAATAGCAAATATTGAATCACTACAATAATAAATATTACCAGCAGGATAAAGCAACAAAATATCTTTCATAAATGATAAGTAATAATAACCAAGCATTTAAACACTCCAGGGATAATTATCACCAGCATGCAATAGCAATGAGACTAAGCTCCCCCCAATGCCAAAAATGAACATCCATGCTGATCAATTAAAACATATAGTTCCATATTTACCCATACAACTCTTAGTTTCATCATCTTCAATATTGGTATCTTAAAAAATCTGTTTTCGTCAAATAATTATATTGATTGAGCAATGCCAAAAAATCTGTCATTATAACGAAGAATAATCAAAACAGAACTTCCTCTCTTTCTACCTGTCCAAGTCGGTGAAGGACCTCTTCTCTCTTGGCAGCTTCCTCTTTGCTCTCGTAAAGCCCTGAATCAACGAGAAACTTGCACACCCAGCAAATAATTTTTCAGTCAAGTTAATTAATAAACCGCTGACAACGAAAGGGCATACCGCATGTATATATTAAGAATATAGTATAAGACTTATCATTCACTAACTCCGTAACTACCAATTACCTTGATTCTTTGTGTCAAATCTTGTAAAAATTGAACAGTGTTAAGAACATAGTCGAAAATTTATTACCTTGATTTTGTGTAAAATCTTGTAAAAAATGAACAGTGTTGAGAATATAGACTTTTAGTTACTTAGATTTTTTGTCAAATCTTCTAAAAATTGAACAACAATAGTCAGTTGAATATCATTAGAATACTAAATAATTTTGGACTAATGTAATATTTAATAATCATGATATATTGGTAAGATCTTTCAATCCACAATCTATCAATAAATTTTGATATAAAATTATAAGAGTGATAATAAATTAACCTATTCCTCCTTGTGTGTGTACATATATATAAAGCAATGAAGCAAACCTTCTCTAACTCCAGAGTCCTTTGCAGATCAGCAACCATCGGGCCAGCCATTGATATGGGCTTCGTAACACCATAATGTTTCGGCGGCGCCTGAGAAGGTTTCGACGAAGCTCCCAATCCTTCAGAGCTCCCCATGATCTCACCACCCAAAAATTCAAAAGAATGAACCTTTTTTTATTTTTCTTTTTTTTCTAATAATAATAGCCTCAAATAAATCGAACCCCAGAAAACACAATTTTAAGAAAGAAAGAAAAAAGGAACGGATCGAGAATTCAGAGGCAACCCATAATGGGGAATCGAATTGGACAGGAAATTGGAACCCTAAAACGCAGGAAACAGAAAAGCGGATGAAAAAAAAATCGGAAGCGTTGCAATTAAAACGAGGAATTAGAAGCCCTAGATCCCAACAACGAAAACAAAATAAAAAGGAGGGAAAAATCAGAGGGGAGAATGGAAGGTTGGGGCTAAATCGGATCTGAAAGGTTAAAGAAACGAGAAGAGGAAGAAGAGGAAGACTTCGGGGAGAGATAGAGAGAGACAACGGTGCGGGTGAGCTCAGCACAGAGGGGAGAAAAAAAGAGAGAGAAAGCGCGGTGAACGCAATAGTGGGGTTAACGCGTCCTTGGATTTTTTCTGGGATATTTTGTTATTGTGTATTTATATAGGGAAAAATAAACCTGATAATGTAAGAAAATATGGGCCTCGTTACTGAGATCTATAAGGTCCGATAATATAAGCTTATATTATACGTTATGATATTTTTAGTTGTTTTGTGTGACCATTGTATAGTATAAGCTTATACAGCAGGACCCCTTTATATATCAAAATGATGTATAACTTAATCCGGCTTAGGAGTGGTGGATTAGGCCTGATAAGGAGTTGATGTATTAATATTGCTTACAAGTACAATTTACAAGAACTAATATATCATTTCAATATTTATATATTAAAATAAATTTTTTTAATATATTACTTTTTAAAATATTGGAGGATATTATCTTATACAATATCATACTAAACGCTGGATAGTATTAAAATTTAATCAGGTCTTATACAATCAGATCTTATACTATCAGGTCTTATCCTATACTATGCACCAAACATGCCCTAATCTCATATCATAGATATATCAAATGTGGGATTCACTTATTTAAAAAAAGAGTGACACGTCTCTTTATGGAATGTGTATGAAGGATTTGTTTTCTTATACAACGTAGAAAAACAAATCCCACTTGATATCAAAAAAAAAAAAAAAAAACAAATCCCACTAATATATGGCTTTTATTTTGTCAGATTTCATGATAATTATTTTCTCATTGTAACTCTACAAGCTATTTGACCCTTTTGCTCCTTATTAATTAATTAATAATCATTTTGTTCGTTACTCATAACTATCTACCAATATGTCCCTCTTTAATCGATTAACTTGAAAATTTAATCAATTAAATGGTCAAAATTAAAAAAAATGATTGACTTGAAGATTTAATTGATTAAATCTTCAAGTTAATCGATTAAATCTCCTTCTTAATTTATTTAATCGATTAAAACTTATATTTAATCGATTAAATATCTCAAAAGAGCGTGAAAGCATTGATATCAACTCGTAAAATGGCAACTCTTAATAAAACGCAATCAGCTCTTATTAAATACAAAACAGAATCATCTCCTATTATTAAATACAAAACACAATCAGCTCATACTAAATACAAAACGCAATCAGCTCCTATTAAATACAAAACGTAATCAGCTCCTATTAAATACAAAACGCAATCAGCTCCTGTTAATTACAAATCGCAATCAACTCCTGTTAAATACAAAATATACCTAAATTAGTATTTATAATAGACTTTTGACCTGTTTTGATAAGATTGATATTCTCAAGGGAAAAATCAATTTTAAAAGTAAATTAGTCAACTGTCGAAAATTAATAATAGACAAACAAGGTTTTGTGACATATATTTTTTTATTTTTTTTTATAACATGTGACATATATATTTCGTTTGCGAGTTAATGGAAAACAATGAAAAGAAAAAACTCTTAATATATTAATTAAAATTTAAAGGCAAATTTAGGTAATTTCAAAATTTGTAACGGTACATTGCCACTGACATAAAAGTTAAAGAAATTGTAATGTCATTGGAATAAAGACAATACATTGTTGTTATCCAAAAAATATATATATATGGGAAAAATTGTTTGTGGGTAGAAATGACAAGTGGTCGTACGAGAGTATCTCACGCCAGCAAAGTGAATACTTTGAAGAGGGTGTTGGTACACAATTGGATAAATTATTCAAATAACAGTGACGTGACTGGTTTTCAACTAGGTCACGCCTTTTATAGGTGTGACTGGTGTTTCTGTTACGCCTCTTTTAGGCGCCAGGGGTCACACGTGCCTAATGTGCTGAGTGTAGTAGTCACGTCCAATTTGGACGTGACATCCTACACTACACTTGTAAATAATTTGAAAATAATAATAAGTTTGTAATTTTTTATTTAATTTATAATAAATTAAGTTTTTTGCCCATTAACTATTATACAATACAATTTTAAGAATAAAAAAAAATCAAAATACAATCAAACAAGCCTATTATTTCTTTAAATACGAACAAAGTTTAATTCCGAACGAAACAATTTAATAAGAGGAAGAAAATTTATTCCTTTTTTACATGTCAAAAAAGAAAATTAAAAATTAAAAAAAAAAATCAACACAAAGTGACCTTCCTTTTTTTTACTTTTGTTCCACCCATTTATCAATCGTTGTAGTATGATGCACAAAAGCAACTTAGGGTCTCCTTTTCTTCGAAAGATTTATCGACATTGTCATCTTAGTAAACTACTTGTCAAACATCAATTTCTGACGTATTTGTTCATCCGAGACCACCGCAAATATTGCATTGTAAATTCCATTATATAAAAATCTTATGTTTTCCTTACATGATTCTATAAAATTTATATTTAATAAAAATAAGGATTTGTAGTCAAAAAAATGTTTTTTTTTTGTAAAAAAATAAATAACATCGTGTAAAACATATTTCTAAAACATTCTTCATTTTTATTTTTAAGTTTTAACTCTTTCATATCTTACGAGAGAAGTGTTTAGAATTTTCAAAATTCTATATATAAAAACAATGCATGTATGAAAAAATTGCTCATACATGCAAATTTCATGCATGTAAAATGTATTTGTGTCATGAAATTCATATTTGACATTAAAATATCATGAATAGTCACGTGAATTCATAATTTTTCTTTTCTTTTTATATCTACTAGTTGATTACTCGTGCAATGCACGGAGAAAAAAAAATCGGTTTATTTGTCCCCCGTAAACGAATTAATAAGAAAATCGGTTTGTTCGTATAACATAAACGTGTAACTTTTAAGGTAGGAACAAAAAAAAGAATATAATAATTTAAACACAGTAAATTCCATGATTGACAGCAAAATCTCCATTAAAAAAATATAAATGTCATGTTGACAGCAATATAATAAGAAATATGCCCAACCGATACTCGCAACAGTTGTAAAATATCGTCCGCCATGCACTATTAGTATTTGTTGCTGTTCAAAATGAATCATAAACAATATTTGGAAAAGAAAAAATTATTGAAGGGAATTATATAGTTTAGGCAGATGAATAATTCAGAATTACAATGAAAAACCTTTGACTCTGAAAAACCTTTCCCACCATCCATATTTAAATTTAAAATTTTAAACCATTTCAAATTTCAAAATTCAGATCAGACGACCAATTCCAACATAAAAAGCAATTAAAACACCTGATTATCCAATTAAAATTTCAAATTTCAAAACCATATTTATTTATTAATTATTCTTTTATGTCTGCCACCACAAATGGTCATTTAATTATTCGATTTAAATTTTAAAATTCAATTTTGAAAAGAAATTCTTTTCCCACCATCCATATTTAAATTCAAAATTTCAAACCATTTCAAGTTTTGAATTTCAGATCAGACGACAAATTCCAACATAAAAAGCAATTAAAACACCTGATTATCCAATTAAAATTTCGAATTTTAAAACCATATTTATTAATTAATTATTGTTTTATGTCTGCCACCACAAATGGTCATTTAATTATTCGATTTACAAATTAAAATTGGATTTTTAAAAGAAATTTTTTTCCCACCATCCATATTTAAATTCAAAATTTTAAACCATTTCAAATTTTGAATTTTAGATCAGATGACCAATTCCAACATAAAAAGCAATTAAAACACCTGATTATCCATTTAAAATTTCGAATTTTAAAACCATATTTATTAATTAATTATTGTTTTATGTCTGCCACCACAAATGGTCATTTAATTATTCGATTTACAAATTAAAATTGGATTTTTAAAAGAAATTCTTTTCCCACCATCCATATTTAAATTCAAAATTTTAAACCATTTCAAATTTCGAATTTTAGATCAGATGACCAATTCCAACATAAAAAGCAATTAAAACAGCTGATTTCTTTTTGAATACCAATGTGATGGGCAGTGAGACATTCAATGCCTTGTCTGCCACCACAAATGGTCATTAAATTATTCGATTTAAAAAATTAAAATTTGATTTTTAAAAGAAATTTTTTTCCTACCATCCATATTTAAATTCAAAATTTTTAATCATTTCAAATTTCGAATTTTAGATCAGATGACGCATTCCAACATAAAAAATAATTAAATCAGTTGATTTCTTTTTGGATACCAATGTGATGGGCAGTGGGACATTCAATGTCTTGTCTGTCACCACAAATGGTCATTTAATTATTCGATTTAAAGATTAAAATTCGATTTTTAAAAGAATTTCTTTTCCCACCATTCATATTTAAATTCAAAATTTTAAACCATTTCAAATTTTGAATTTCAGATCAGACGACCAATTCCAACATAAAAAGCAATTAAAACACTTGATTATCCAATTAAAATTTTGAATTTCAAAATCATATTTATTAATTAATTATTCTTTTATATCTGCCACCACAAACGATCATTTAATTATTCAATTTAAAAATTAAAATTCGATTTTTAAAAGAAATCTTTTTCCACCATCCATATTTAAATTCAAAATTTTAAACCATTTCAAATTTCAAATTTCAGATCAGACGACCAATTCCAACATAAAAATCAATTAAAACAGCTGATTTTTTTTTGATACCAATGTGATGGGCAGTGGGACATTCAATGCCTTGTCTGCAACTATTATTCGATTTAAAAATTAAAATTCAATTTTTAAAAGAGTTTTTTTTTCCAATACAGAAAGTTTGTATATAACCAAATTGTAGAATTAACCAGGGAGTGACACTTGGCAAAACTTTCCTGCAGTGAACTCTCCTTTATTTATATATATATATATATATATATATATATATATATATATATATATGTTATTTTGTAAGTTATGTGTTTTTTTATTTGTTGTAATTAAAATTAGATAAGTTGTAAGGCCCACCAAATTCACTATGGCAAATAATTTATGCCATATATAAAAATTTATTTTTAAGGCATAAAAAATTAAGTTTAATTTAAAGGCAGAATAGAATGAATTTAGTTTTATGCTATATTTAAATAATATATAATCCAAATATTTTTGTAAGAATTTTTAAAAAATTTGGCACTAGAAAACTAAATACTAGTGTGAATTTTTATATATAAACTATTCATTATAATTTTTTTAACTATTAATGCTATAATTTGTTTTATTCTAGAGAATTGAAAGAATTTGTTTTATATATTAATGCTTAAATGTTTTAACTATTTAGTGTGATATTTAAAATTTTATATGTTAATGTTTTATTAAAAATCTGTTTTATTTCCATAGGTCGGCTAATTTTAATTTTGAAAAAAAATGAAAGTATTCTTTTTGAAAATGAATTCATTATTGTTCAAGGTAGTAAAATCTTACAAAATTTTCAACACTTGACAGGAGTTCCTTATGAATTCATAGATTTGGAGAATGATTATTTTCTCTTCCATTTTGCAGATATTAAGGACCGCAACTTTGTACTTCATAAGGGCCCTTAGATTGTGGCTAACCATTACGTGGTGGTTCAACGCTAGCTCCCTTTCTTCGATCCTCATGATGATGACTTTTGGAAGCTGGCAGTGAGGATACAAATCTCAGGTCTTCCAATTGAGTTATACACATCCCACCACCTTTGGAACATAGTTAATTTATTTGGCCGAACTCTCAAGATTGATAGGAATTCGATCCGAAGGGAAGATATTGAGGAGAGGGAGATAACTGAACCAGCTAAGTTTGTTCGTATTTATGTGGAAGTAGATCAGCGCAAGGGATTCCTATCAAAGTTCAGAATTGGCAACCGTGTTTTCCCAGTAGGCTATGAAGGTTTACACCTTCCTTGCTTCGCATGCAGCAGATATGGTCATAGATGGGATCTATGTCCCTCTCTTTTTCCATCTTCAACTAGCAATGACAATCATAGCGGTCAGTTGCATACTGATTTATTTGGCAAATCCACAGTAAAGAAAAAATTAACCCAAAATCAGGGAATTGATATCTCATATCAATCAATTATATTTACAATCAATTCTTATAATTGCTACCAAAATCAAAACTAGATTGGTTACAAATACTATTAAAAGTATACAACTCAACAGTAATCAAGGAGGAAACCTCTCTATGTCAACACTCCAATCTTGCCTCTTTTATTTGAGGAAATTAAAGAGGAAATCTCTCCTTGTCAACAAAACTCTTTAGTGATCTCGCGTCCACCGCAGCTCTTGGTGCCACCTGTCTCCCACCCTATACGATGCCAGTGATACGACCACCAGACTCTTCTAATTAGCAATAACAATAATCGTGAGTGTGTGTCTATGCTATGTTGCTTATTTTCTATTTTGGAACCTGATTGTAGGAGGTGTTAAACTCTTTTTGTGTTTTTTGACTTATGTCTTATATAGTTATGTGGCTTACATATTTTAAATATGAAATTGTTTACTGAATTTTAATTAGTGACTTATGTGATTTTTTTCATGCATATATATATGGGAAATAATACTCTTATGCTACATAAGAGTACATCATTTTTCTATACTAATTCGTTTTCCGTGCCAATTAATTTTTCTTTTCTTTTTTAATATAAAATATGGGACCCACATTTAACTTCTCTCTACTTTTTTTCTCTCCTACAATCCTACAACATAAGAAAACTTAAACCCTATTTATATATATATATATATATATAATTTTGTATTTTGAATTAAGTAATAAAAACTTTACGTTTCATGTTGTTTCTACCATTCCATTTCTACGTAGAAATTTGATTTTAACAAAACTGACCATACATATTATAAGAGTATTTATGACACATAATTATCCATATAGACATATCTAAACTTAAAATTGACAGGTCAATGTGATTTAAGGGTTTTAAGTCAATGAAAAATATATGTGGTGAGAGAACCCTTTAACCAAATATTAGTTTCAAAATAAAGGTACATTGTTGTCAAGTGAAAAAAAAAAGAGTGTGATATAAACAAATATAAAATGGTACTTTTAATATTACTTCTATCAAACAAAATATCTTATTTATATTCAATTAATGATCAAATTTAGAATGCATAATTCAGCTCAAGTTTAACACATTTGTTGATAATAACTTCATAAGCAACCAGTGTTTCACGGCTTACAATAATATTGAAATTCACTGCATTGCAAAAGATAATGATAATTAAAAGTATGATTAGTAAATGGTGTTTACATTTATCATTTCACAACATGACACACAAAAGTTTCCTATACACAATATTTTGTGGAGCTCATACTTTTTGAAGCAAGAAAACAAAAAATTACGGCACGCAAAACGAATCTCTATAACATTACACAATCATTTTTCCTACAACATAATTGTATGTGTCATTCTCCAAGATTCCTGGAAAACTGAATTTTTCTAAATTTTAAATTTTCGGATATTATCGCAAACTGAATGTAAAAATTATATTTTTGAAAATCGAGATTCCCGGATAAAAAAAATTTCTCCTGTACTAAATTCATAAAGACATGAAGGGGGAAAATAATTTGTGGTATTTTTTTTTTTTGTTCGCTAATAAAGAAAATAATAAGAACTTGATGTCATATTTATTGCCACATGTACAATTGTAAATGTGTATGGATGTGTGTTTTCTTAATGCATGTTATTATAATTGCAATATGCAGTGATCCTTGTATTAACTGTACATATGAGATCTGTCCTTCCCGAACCCTCATTGCTGCATTGCAGGCCTTCTTTTTAGTGGTATTTATCTTTCCATTTAATGACTTCTCAGTGCAATAAGTTCACAACTAGTTCGTTACATTATTTTAAGTCCTGATAGATGAGAAGTAGTAAGTTATTATGTTTGTTATGGTTGTTCAGTGATGTCCAATGTTAACGCATTTCAGGACCTTTCTTGTTCATATTTATCTTTATTATTAACTATTTAGTATCACAGCTACTTTTTCTGTACAAAAATATATATAAAAACCGATAGTAAAATATATATATATATATATATATATATATATATATATAGAGAGAGAGAGAGAGAGAGGCAGATCATTTGACACCTCATCTGAGACCTGTTAGATTAAAAAAGATCAATGACTCTGATTTGTGAGCATGTGACACCATTGATCTTTTTTGATCTAATGGCTCTCAGATGAAGTGTCAAATTTCAAATTTGACACCGGTGTCAAAGAATCCTACCTCATATATATATATATATATATATATATATATATATATATATATAAACCGCATGGCCCACTCACAACTTTTGTCATATAAAGTATATAAAAAGGGAAATATTTTTCTTATGTCGTTGGAGATGAGTTATCTTATGTTAGTGAAATAAATTATAAGAGAGGTCCACAAATAATTGAAGAGAAAAAAAATAAAAGTGGGACCCACCTTTGTTATGTGTGTATAAGAATTTAGTTTATATCATGTTGAATGAGATAAATATAATCCATATAAAAATTATCCAAAAATTGTTAGTATAGTAACATCCCAGCTGATCTTAGGATTTGATATATTCAAAGGTTAGTGGATTCGATTCTTAAGAACCCAAATTCTTGGAGAGGGTAGAGACACTCAAACTCGAAACTGGATTAGTAGAGCCTATTAGGAATTGGAACATCGATTGATAATTAAGAAAAATAAATAATAAAAATACTTCTGTTAAAAAAAAGTGCACAATGAAATACGTTGGGCTGTAGGAAGACATATTTGGACTCAGAGAAGCTGGGCCATAGCCCATGGTGAGCACTAAAAAAGCACGAGTTAAAGAAGCAGGTTGTGTGATTGTAGTAAGGAATTTGTTACCTTGGGCAAGTAAGGAAATGTGGTCCAACACTACCTACTATTTGGTTAGATTTCGAAACCTCTCTGGTCCATTTCCTTTCACTGAATCATAGTAACAGTAACGCGTACAAATACCAGACTGGAATGCCCATTGCAATGATTCGGGACCATTTCGTACACTGGACAGATGCATATAGTCAAATGATATTTCTGTTTTGGTTTGTACAAATATTTTTGGGAATAATGTTTTATATTATAGGAGATAAATTTTATTTCTTATACATACATAAAAGTACGTGAAATTTATATTTTCTTTTTCTCTCTATTCTCTTTATATAACTTCACATGGATCCCAAATACTTTTATGTATATGTAAAAGATAAAATCATTTCCTATAACACGAGAAACATTAATCTCAATATTTGTATTATCAACGAGGTATATATATGATATCACATATTTAAAAGATTGTTAAAAGGGAATTGGTTCGAGGTGATATATATTTAATTTCGTTTAAACAATGTTTTGGATTTAATTTTTTGTAAATATAAAATTTTTTCTTAGTGAGAGTTAGCCCCAATGTTCCTGCCTCGAACAAGATTATCTTCCTCGAAAAATACATCTAATTTATCAACAACAAAAAATTGTTAAAATCTTGTATCATAACAAAAACACTTATCTAACTATTGTAATGTTGCACTTTTTTTAGTTATTTATGATGTAAAAAACTTGATATTAACCATGTAGTTTAGCGAAAATCAATCCTCATGTACAGGAAGCAAATATATCTTCCAGCAAATACATAAAAAGAAGTGCATGATTTTTATTTTTTTTTAATTAAATGGGACCCACAAAATTTTTTCTCACCAGCATGACATGATATCCTTCTTGTAAGTTGTAACATGAGGCTCCATTTCCCCGTTTAGTTTACGGTGATTTGGAAGGTTGAGGTTAAAAGCCAAAAATTAGAACTACGCCTTAGGAGTGTTTGGTACAAAGTTTTTTTTTTGAATTTTTGAGAAACTGAATTTTTTTAAATTTTTAATTTTCGAATATTATTGTAAACTGAATGTAAAAATCATATTTTTGAAAATCAAGATTCTCGAGTAAAAAAAAAAATTTCTCTACCAAACGCCCTTTAAGTGTTCTTTGTAAATTATTACTTTGCCTATTAAAATTTTATCTTCTGGGTGAGGGAAAAGAAACTCCAAGGTTGTGTCTTCCTCCGCAAACATTGGCTTGAGTACTTTCATTACTTTTATGTTTCTGTATAGTAAGAATTCTCTAGGGTGAGTCATAAAGGGCTCAAAAACTATTAATTAGAGGTGATTAAATCAAAGTTACTGTATAAAATGTATAGGATATTCCATATTCCTTAAACAAACTCATCTATTTTTATTTTCCTTGTACTTTTTTTTTATTTAAATATTCAACTCAATGCATCTTTCTTTCAATTTATTCGTGGTGTTATATGCATAGGTTTAATATTTTTCTTTTTATTGTGGATTTTTTTTTTGCCACACTTTCGTAAAAACAAATAAGAATAGGATCAACTTACTTTAACGTGACTGTAGCTAATAAATAAATAAATTATGGGTTATGTTTATCTCATTTTACATGAGATAAACATCTCTCCTACACACACAAAAAGAGGTTGGGTCCCATCACTTTTTTTTTTCTCTCCTCTTACACGTGGGTCCCACTTATACTTTTATTTCTACAACATGAGGTAATTCTTTTCCTACAACATAAGAAAAATATATCCCATAAATTATCCAACAAAAGCATAAACCCCTTTCCGTATATCTATAAAGAATAATGTTAAAAGGGAAAACTTCATATACCCTTATGGGGTTTGCTTCTAAATCATTCACCCCTTAAGTATTTTTTTTGTCATCTACTCCCTTATGCTTTGATTCACAATCAATTACCACCTTCTACTTGTTTTTCATCCAAATTTAACTAATGGTAATGGTATTAGTGTTTATTATGTCCTTTTTCTTTTAAACAAATTGTTCTTTTTTTCTCCCAATTCTCTTCTCAATCTAAGGTTCACAGTTCAGCCCCTCTCCTATCTTTTTTGGTATGTTGGAGTCAACACACATTAATCTTCTTGTGCCCCAATCTTTTACAGGTTCTTCCCCAACGCTGATACACTGTTTTGTTTATATTTTAGTAAGTATTTCTTTTATTTCTCAACTTTCACGCTTTTTTCCTTGTCTTGCTTCTTCTCCATTAGACTAGCGTATGTAGTTGCCTCTCCTCTCCTCTATATTTTTTTGCTAGCGTGTTTTGGAATATTTCAATGTCATGGATAAATATTTCAGGTTATGTCAAACAAAAAAAGAAGATATCCAAGTTATGTGAAAACTTTTTTTTTGACTTTGTGAATTCTCGCAACTTAAAGCAATGGATGATGAAGGTAATGCAGATTTAGTGAATTCATTTTTTATCAATGATGATGAAGGTCTTCTATCACCTCCTATGGATGAATCTCTCTTTGCAACTGAAACAGGTTCAATGGAACTTTCCAAGGTATTTACATCTCCTTATCCCCTTTCTTTTTTTGATTTTTCGCATGTTAGTATTACTTAGATAATAACTTCATTTTTTTCTTGGATGATAGATAGTCCTTAAATGTCATGGATGATAGTGGAAGTGGATTTGAAGATGTCAATAAATTTATAGAGACTTCAACTTATGAGTTATAGTCACTGGAGCGAAGCGACAATGAACACCCGAATACCATGATTTATGAGAGGATAATGCAGATGAGGGAAAGATTGAATTGTCACTTGGTATGAAATTTGCAAAAGCTGATGAATTAGAGGGGCTTTAAAGGAATGGTTTATTTCTCAGGGGTTTGAACACACATGTGAAAAATGAAAAGAAGAAGAAGTAACAGCAATTTGTAAGGTGTCTAAAGATTGTTCATTTATACTACACGCATCATTGGTTATGGGAGAGAGCACGTTTCAGAGTAAAACGTAGAAACCCAAGCATACATGTCCTAGACAAGCAACAAACAGCCTTATTAATTCCAATCACTTAGCAAAAAAGTTATTGGAGGATTTTAGATCCAATGCAAAGGAACAAATAATTGGAATGAAAAATAGAGTGAATAAAAGTATTGGTTATGATATCGAGATGTAGCGGCGGTGTCGGAAAAAAGAGAGGCAATGAAGACTATAATTGAGGATCATGTTCTCCAATTTGAAGTTTCTCGTGCATAATGTGAAGCTATTCTAAACACAAATCTTGGAAGCTTAGTTAAGCTAAGTATTGAAACACAACCTCTAATGATACTTGACGAGATAATAAAAGAATTGCCCCCTGGATTTCAAGGAATGTATGTGAGTTTTCATGCAATGATGGCTTGAATCAATGCAGGTTGTAGACCAATAATTGGTCTTGATGGTTGTTTCTGGAAGACACATTTTGGAGGTCATCATCTCAATGCTATAGCATGTGATGGAAATGATAACATGCTCCCTATTGTTTTAGTTGTTGTTGAGGCTGAAAATAAAATTAGTTTGACTTGGTTTTTTACTACACTTTTGAATGCGCTGAATGATATTGATCCTACAAATTTAGTCTTTATATCATATATGCAAAAAGTAAGTAAATGTCATGTCACCTTTTTTTTTTTTAATGATTAGTATTCATGTTACCTCATGTTTTTATATTTTTGCATGGATTAATTCAAACATTTGCTGATCTTTTGCCAAACCCCGAGCATAGGTTCTGTTTATACCAGTTGCTTGAAAACTATAAGAAGCAATTTAAGGGGAGATTATACAAAGACCTACTATGGTAAGCAACCACCGCAACAATTGTAAATGGATTTGAGCATGCTATGATGAAGCTACAAAAAATTAGTGATGGGAAAGCTTATGCTAATATGAAGCGTATCCCTCCAACATCATGGTCTCAATCACATTTCAGTTTCAAGAAAAAAGCTGATATTTTGGTTAACAATATCACTGAATCCTTTATTCAAAGATTTTACAAGTAAGGGAATTGTCAATTATATTATTGAATGAGTGGATTCAAAATAAACTCATGCAAAGTTTGTATAAGAAAATGACTAAAATGGAACAATATACTGGACCATTAACACCAAATATGCTACAAAGGATGAAAACACTCGAAGCAAAATCTAAAGATTGCACTGTTGAACCTTCAGCTGAAAATATAATTGAAGTAACATGGCATGGGTAGTCATTCTCTACTAATATTGATAGAAATGTTGTAGTTATCAAGTATGGAATTATCAGGAGTATCTTGTATCCATGAAATTGGGGCAATTAGATATTGAAGAAAGACGCTAGGAGGGCGTTTGGTTGAGGAGAAATATTATGAATAATAGGGAAATGTTATGCATGGGGAAATGGGTGGGAAGTGAGATTAGTAGGAAAATGTAAGAAAAAGTTGTTTGGTTGAAAAAAAATTTACAGGAAAAATTAGTTAACTTTTGTAAAATCTATGTTTGGCAGTAAGTAACATATAGATGGGTAAATACAATGGGTATTACAAAAATAACCCTGACACGTTGGATAAAAAAAGTTCCAATATTTTGAGGCTACTTGTGAATCAGTGTCTGTCTCTGGTTTAAGAATTGACACGTTGGTGTCGATTCTATGGCAGCATCTGATTTATCTTTGAAACCTACGAACCGCGGTGCAAGTTTTGCTTTTAAGAGGAGGGTACGCGGGTCATATGTGTCTTGCCCATTTTGATGATTTACATAGATAACATAATATACCACATCACAAATGGGAAAGTATTGTTGGGTATTTGGATCAGAAGCATATGCAAACTGTAAAGATGGGATAATGATTTAGGTGGACATTTCTTCAAAAAGCTTCAACCAAATATGGGCACTCACTAGTCCCAGCTCTCAAATGTCTATACATCTTCTTAGAATCCTCTAACCAAACACCCCCCTACAGTACTTTGTTGATAAATGCTTCTCAAAAGAAACATAGTTAAATGTATATGCATTCTCTATCATGTGTATTCGTGAAACTTTTGACATTGTACCTCATATTAACATAATTTTTTTCTTTTATTTCTGAACCTACTCATTTTCTTTATTAGGAGGCTTATCAACTTTTATACGAGTATAACAGATAAAATTTATTTTATTTCACAAGAAAAACATTAAATCCTATGATAAAATCGAGGGATTCTTACCGTACAGTTTTTTGTTTTTTTTTACTCATTTTAAGGTTAAACTACTATTCCCTTTGCCAAAAGAAACTAACGAATACTACCCGTTCATGCAATCATACACAATAACCAATTTTCAAATCACAAAAAACTCCCTAGACATCGATTCAAAATTACCTTAAGAGAAGGAAGAAAAAAAAAATAACATTTCGATTCAAAATTTGAATCATAACCCAACAATCAATTTTCAAATAAGATTAAGATAAGGTTATGAACCACTAACAAAACATCACATGTTACCAATTCTGCATTGGCAACAAAACCAAATTTCGAGTATCCCAAAGAGAGACTTGAATTTAATGCTTTGGTTCTGGAAAATCACATTTTGACCGATCCATTCATTTCCCAGTCCATTTGGAAAGTCCCCTTTTGAACAAGATATTCTTGTTTCAGACTTTGCAAGCAGAAGGAAGGGAACTGCGGCAGGTGACAGAGAAGGTAAAGCAATGGAATCATGATGGTCAGGGAGAAAGTTTTTCTTTTCTTTCAGGAATCACTGTTGTTATAAGATACGGAAACTGCAAGATCTTTTTTCCAAACCAATGCAAAATCTTCAGACCCAATTTTGGATTTTATTATCTGGAACAAAAAAGATGAAAAAATAAAGGAACCTTTTTTTAGTTGGTATAGGCCTTAATGAATACTACACAGCACAGCAAATAGCAGCGTACGATCGATCCGTGGTAGCAAAGTTTTAGCCTTTAAAGTGGGTTTTATTCGGTTGCAGCAGAACTCAATTCACAGTATCATTTTTTTCTTCTTTTCTTTCTCTCTTTCGAATAAAGGAATAGACTTTAGATAATGAAAGAGAGAGAGAAACTTAACGGGTTAATACTCAATGAGGGGTTTGAACCAGAATCTCGAACAAGCTCTCACGGGATTGTCAGTGGGTATCTTTCTTACGTAGTACACGTTGCTCCAGAAAGTTAGAGAAAGAAAATTTTGCAGTTGTAGGAAAATACAAGAGAAAGAGAGAAGAGAGAGAGAGAATTGGCAGTGCTTTTTGTAAGTTGGGGGAGATTGTTATTGGAGTGAGTGGGAAGGGAATTCGGCGCTCTCTCTCTTTTTTGAATTCAAGATCAGATAAGAAGCTGTTTTGATTGTTGTGGGGCTTTTTCTCCCTATGATTATAATCACTTTTATTTTTCACAGGATTTTCACCTTTATGCTTTGTCTGTAATTCTTGTCTCTTTACCCTGGGGGTGAGATTTTGAAGTTTTTATATAAGTATTTTAATGGGTTTTGTTTGAGGTTATTTTTTGTTTTTCATTTGAGCCTCTGTTAACTTTCTGTGACATCTTTTTGTCCTCTAATGCAGTTCTTCACGAGGTGCTGTCAGAAGTTTTATTTTCAAAAAAAGTTCAATCTTTATCCAAAATTTGCCCCCCACTTATTTTAATTTTTAAGGTTTGATGCTTTTTTACACCGTTTATTAATCTCTTTTCATCCACATCCTGTCTCTCATATCACTTCTATGCTAGAGAGATTCTGTTAGGCAACATTTGGTTGCTACACTTGTGTTCACTTTCATGCTCCACTTTCTTAACTACCAAGAGGCAACAAACCCACAAGACTTTTAAACTCACATACACACCATTTGAGATTAACTTTGACACTGTTTCTCACTTCAGATCGTGTCCCAAAAGTTATAGTGAAGTTATGGGCAAAGCTAGCAGGTGGTTGAAGGGCTTGTTGGGCATGAAGAAGGAGAAGGACCACAGTGACAATTCGGGGTCATTGGCTCCTGACAAGAAGGAGAAGAAAAGGTGGAGTTTTACTAAGCAAGGAAAGGATATGGTGTCTCACATTGCTCCCACTAGTGTTCCACCTACTGATAATACCTGGCTTAGATCCTATATTGCTGAGACAGAGAATGAGCAGAACAAACATGCAATTGCTGTGGCAGCCGCCACAGCCGCCGCCGCGGATGCCGCCGTGGCAGCCGCACAGGCGGCGGTGGCGGTTGTGAGGCTAACAAGCCAGGGCAGAGGTACATTGTTCAGTGGGAGCAGAGAGAAGTGGGGTGCTGTGAAGATCCAAACTTTTTTCAGAGGTTATTTGGTATGTGACTTGTCTTTTAGAAAGGTTTAAATCAAATTGGTGTTAGTATTTTTTTTTTATGTGGGTATGCATGTCTGTTTTCTCAGTGTTTGCAAATGTTGTTTGGTAAATTGCATTGTTTTGTGACTGTGATGCTTCTATCTGGGACAAATATATATTTTTTTGTTGGTATAAGTGAAGTGCTTTGCTTGATTCCTACTCCTTTGTCTCCTCTCAAAAGGTGAGAAAGTTTATTTTAGATTCTTAATGAAACAGTGCCTCTCCCTTTCTGTCTGGCTCATTGAAACTAGCATCTATGTTTTCCTTTCTTCACGTTCTCGTTGACTTGGTTTGTTTCTCAGATCCTATTTTCTGTTAAAGCCATCTTGAATATTTGACAATTTGAACTTTTGAATTATTTGAGTAAGGCTTAATTTCATCATTAACCTTATCTATATTGTTTTTAGTATGTTCTATTAGCACTTCAATTCAAAACATTGTGTTGTTGTTTACTTTCAGGCACGGAAGGCTCTTAGAGCACTGAAAGGATTGGTCAAGATACAAGCTCTTGTTAGAGGCTATCTAGTAAGAAAAAGAGCTGCTGCAACTCTTCACAGTATGCAAGCTCTAATAAGAGCTCAAGCTAATGTCAGAACACAGCGAGCGCGTCGTTCCATGAGCAAAGAAAATAGATATCTACCTGAAGTTATTGCAAGAAAATCTGTGGTAAAAAAACTGGTTTTTCAAATCCTGCATACTAACTTCAACCATTTATCTATTAACAAACAATGTCTTATTATTTGCTTCTTGTGTTCTTTCTTTTTTTTGAATTGCTAGGAACGATTTGATGAAACGAGAAGTGAATTCCATAGTAAAAGGTTACCTACTTCTTATGAAGCATCATTGAATGGATATGATGAAAGCCCCAAAATTGTTGAAATTGACACTTACAAGACAAGGTCAAGATCAAGGCGCTTTACATCTACAATGTCTGAATATGGAGAAGAACTTCCATGTCATGCAATCTCATCCCCTCTTCCATGTCCTGTTCTGGGTAGAATCTCTGTTCCTGATTGCAAACATGTTCAAGATTATGATTGGTACTTCAATGTTGAGGAGTGTAGGTTCTCCACAGCACATAGCACCCCTCGTTTCACAGGTTTAGTGCGTCCTAATGCTCCAGCTACACCAGCCAAGAGTGTTTGTGGAGACACCTTCTTCAGACCTTACTCCAATTTCCCAAACTACATGTCCAATACTCAGTCATTTAAGGCAAAACTAAGGTCTCTCAGTGCTCCAAAGCAAAGACCTGAACCCAAAAAAAGGCTTTCACTCAATGAAATGATGGCAGCAAGAAATAGCATAAGTGGTGTTAGAATGCAAAGGCCATCCAATTTCCAAGCACAAGAATCCTGGAATTTTTGACATTGTAGAATCAAAAGGAAAAATTTGAGAGGAAACTACTGAAGTCTATATATGATGATGTTAATGCTTTGAAATTTGTTTTTCCAATTGTGCTTACAATGTGTACATTCTTTTAGAAGAGTTTTTTTTTTCCCCTATCACGCTCTTTCTCTTGTACCAAATTATTTACATCTAGTGAAGAATTTGGCTTGCTTTTTCAAAGAACAAAACTATGTATACAAATTGCTGGTTTTGGATTGTTAGTTCAAACAGTTTAATAATAAGTGCTGTATTGTTTCTAGAATGCACCAAAGACCAATGAACAGAAACTTAAAACAAAACAGCCTTTTGTGTTTAGTACGCCGTAAAAGGAAAGGTTGTTTGGTGAAACATCACGGTGGTGAGTGGCGGATCTAAGAAATTAATGAAGGGTGGGCACTCAATAAGTTCAAGTACATATAGATTTGAGTTTGGTATGAAACGCGACTTGTAAGCAGCTGTCGGCTGGCTGAGTCTGGTTTAGATTTAAATCTGGACGTATTACGATTTAACAGGACCGATGATGGAGGAAGAAGCAAATGTTCCAACTTTCAGTAACAGAGATTGATGTTTGAGAGGAGATAAATCAGTATGTAGATACAAACGATGGGTCGGGAATAGAGCTCTCTGCTGTTAGGTTTGGATAATGAAGATGGAGGAGAAAAAAAACTCACAGTAAAATAAAATAGAATGAGAGAAATTAAAGGGGTAAGATATCGTAACAATCAACTAGGGTTACTACTAATCAATTTTACCGTTAGATCACTTATGTTGATCCAACAGTTATATTTATTTCTATCTTTGTATGGTTATGATCTCCATATTTAATGTAAAAACATTAAATATGAAAAATCATAACCATACAAAGGTGAAAATAAATATAAAGTATTAAATATGGAGAATCATAACCATACAAAGATAAAAATAAATATAACCGTTGGATCAACATAATCGATTTAACGGTGAAATTGATTGTTACAATATCCTACTCCAAAATTAAATTGGAAAAACTTGAATTTTAAGAGAAGGGTATTTTTGTAATTTTGCATCATATTTCAAGGGTGGGCAGTTACCCCCTTCTCATGAACTTAGATCCGCCTCTAATGGTGGCTTACAAAGTCTGAACAAAATGATGGGTCAGGTTAGTTCAAATAGTACATGTTTGATTTCACTTAAGTAAAATTTTAAGTATTTTAGATTAAAATTTTTGTGAATGTAAAAAATATCTTTTGGAAGAGCTAGCCTCACTAATATAATATAATATGAATGTTGTAGTTTGAATAGAATTGGTTCCCGTAAGGATGATTATGATTTATTTAAATAAATAAATGATGGGGTCTTTGTGGGACACCGTATGCCAACTGGGAATAGTTTCATTCACTACTAATGGTTGAAATGTCTGTGTCACTGAATAAAGAGTTTGCTATTGATAGTTCTTCATGTGTTTGGCAATCAACAATGGAAGGACGTTAGCTGGTTGATCAGAAAAATTACTAGTTATATAAAGATATTTGGCAAAAATTTGATACCCCTAATGCATGCCACTGACACTGATTTATTCATGAAGCTCCAATGCTCCTACTGATATTGCCAGATAATTATGCGAAGGATGGGCAATAAACTACCTACTAGAATTGAATTAGTGTAGTAGTGACCTTCAAGTTGGAAGAATCTCTAAAAATTGCGTGAAAGACAGTGACACTACTTGATAGGTTCATTTCCATTGTCTTTTCTGATGTTAGTAAGCACGAAGCAATTTATTTCTATAGTTTCCCGCCCTTAAAATCCATAGCAAAGACCTTTTTATAGTAGGAAAAATTTCTTATTCTAAAAAGACGTAAAAACTTTTTTTTTTAATCTTAATCAGTAATGATATTTTTATAAAAATATCTCACATATTTCATAAATATTACATTACAACATTCACTTTTCCCCCTTTTTCTTAAACTCTTTTTTTTTAGCACACATATGTGTAATAGTTTTTTAATGCAAGAACTATTTCTATTTGCAATCCCTGAAATAAATTATTTCTATTTCGTTCATGCTGTGTCATTTTACCTTTTAAGCCCTTACACGTTACATAATTATATAGCGGATATGATTACATTCCTGTTCCAGTAGTCATAAATTATTTCTAAATTCAAATACAATCATGTCAACTTTATAAAAAAAAATATTAGTAAAATTACTCTTTACGCAAACCCACATTTCAATTACAAATCTAAATCAAGATTCAAGTTTGAACATGTATATGAAAATGAATAAAGAGAAAAAAAAAAAATGTAATGAGAAGTAAACAAGATCTGATTTTTGAGCACGTGATTCCACGCGTTGAGGAAGGCGCTGTTTGAATCTTAAATTTCATATCAGCAATGATTAGGGTTTCATTTGACTGATGGGTTTTGAGACCATTTTTGTTGTTTTGAATTTCGAGTCAGAATTTTTTTTTTTATTTCATGCATCATCATGCATCACATCTTATCTTATGATGGCTCACGTGCTTGCAGGTGAAAACTGAAAAAACATCATTCTTATATGTAAAGGGTAATGAGGGTAATGCACATTTCTTTGACTGAATAATTATGCCCTCATCCATACATCATCCTCAATATCTTCGTGCAGTGTGTCGATATGGCCCTCTGCTCTTCGCTGTCTTCGACGCTCCTATACCCTATTTACATACTACTACTACTACTACTAATAAAGTTTAATTAATCTTTAATTTCAAAAAAATTTATCAATTAAAGGGATATATTGAATTAGGATTTAAAAAAAAAATTGAAATAAATTTTTTATAAATTTTAAAAGACTACTTAGAATTGGAGTAACTTTAAAAATTTTTTTCAAAGACTTTTTTTACAATTAAAATTTCATAAGATTGGATTTTAAAGGATTTTAATAGAATGTATAAGATTTGAAAGCACAATATAAATTTTTGAGATTTTAAAAAATCATATGAATTTTTAACAAACATTCAAAATTATAAGAGTCAATAAAAAAACAAAGAAATGCAATGAAATTAATAAAAAAATAAAACCTAATATAATTTTCTCAATAAGTAAAACATAATATAATTTTTAACAAACATTCAAATTTACTAAACAACAGCTCTTCACATATCTAAAGTTATACTAGTCCTCCACGTATTAACATTTTCTTATTCATGCATTTCTGTTTGACCAATGGGTTGAACATTATCTTCTTCATTTGGTATCAAAGTTATGCATATATAATTATAAGACCCAATTTTTTTGATCATTAAAATACTTCTAATTTTGCATACGGAACCTCAAGTAAGTTCAAGATAAAATTTAGTTTGGAATTTTTTGCAATTGAACTTGAAAACCTTGGGATTTTTGTTTTAAGTGATAAAAGTTTTCTAACTGTATATCATATGCATATTTTCATTGAACATTCTAACAAAATTTTGAATCTAAATTTTTGGATTTTATTACATGAAACTTTAGAAAATTTCTCAATTTTTTTTCAATCGATACATTGAAACCTCAAATTGCTTTGGGGCTTTTGAAAAACAAGTTTTAGTTATCTATTGACACAAAAATTATTTGAAATCGTTTCCTATAGTGAAGGAATTTTGTTCATTAATGTATTGTTACGAAATATAGGGTTCATATTATGAAAGTTTCAATCTTTATTTAAGTTGATATAGATTCATTGATATAAAACGAAAATTAGTTTGAGGGTTTTAGTTCTCTGTTATTTTTTCACTGTTTTATGTTGTTTTTAATACAAAAAATAAACCTTTTTGTGCAAAAAAAAATTGCGACCCATAGCTTGAAAAATTATTTTTTAAACTTCCAAAATTTATCAAAAACATGATGTTTTTGATATAGATTATATTAAAATCTCATTGTTTTGTGATGAAAATTGATCAAAAATATACTATTTTTGAGTTTTAACGAAGCTCATATGACAGAACTCGATTTCGAGTAGATCAATCTGCCAAAGGAAGAAGAAAAACACTGCAATAGAGAAATCTCAAAAAATCCTAGGAGTTAGGGTGAGATTGTGAGAGAGGCATCCTATTTATATTTTTTACTAAAAATCCCACGAAGTCCACACCAATAAAAAATATATTAAAATCATTAAATTTTTGAATACCACAAGATTATCCATTGTTTAAAATTTTGATTGAATATCAATGGATTTGAACGGACTCTAAAATAATATTTTAAAATCCTAATCGAATACCACATGACTTTTTTTCAATCCATTAAAATCTTAATTGAATACCAATGGATTTTTTTGTCTAAAAATATTCTATTAAAATCTTTTGAAATCTCAATCTAATACACCACCTAAATTTAAATTTTTTTTTTTTTTTAATTATATACACAATTATTAAATAAATGAGAGATTAAGCTGTCCAGAGTCCAGAGACAATATCACAAGATTGCAAACTTAAAATCTGGTCACCGTATGTTTAGCTCCACCTTTTAAGATCAAGGACTTGTTGTTAAACAATAACAAAATCATTGATATTGATGATAAGATAAGGTATCTTAATTAAAATTTGAAAAAATTATTCATAAATATATCTTCTATGAACTTTCATTTAATTTTAAAATAACTTGTTATTCTTTATTTAATTTTACTACCCCTTTTTTGTCTGAACAGACAGAAAGAGACGTTGAGAAATGGCCAAAATTGAATTAAACTATTATGTGTACATTACCATAATCAAGCATTGTGAACTTGTGATTCAAACATTAATTAATAAAGAGGGTTATTTTATACGGTGTTCTGCAACAACACTCAGTTCAAGAAAATGGAGGTCCAATTTGTTCGGTCGAGGGGCTTAATTATGCTGCTGCTTTCGTCACTTGGTGGATTAGCTCCATTTAATTGTTGCTCCATTAGTTTATACGCACACAGTTAAATACAAACCTAGGATTAGCTCCACTTGTTTCGTACTTAATCCCTTTGGATTTTGCAGAAAAAAGGGTTGTACTGTTTTTGAAATAATTAAAATTTGCCTTCACTTTCTACTTGGATCCGTATGTCATGAATGATATAATATTCTACAAAATAGTTCACTTTATCAACTTTTAGTTTTTAAATTGGTTTTTCATATGTTAATATTTACTAGTGTAATACTCATAAAATATCTCTAAAAATTGAACCATTTTTTTACTTTTATTAAAAGAGTTTTTTTTTTTGACTTATTGAATATAAGAGTATTAACAATGCTCCTAAATTGCCCAAGAAGTTCGAAATGTTTTTTGTACATTGAAAGAATAAATAATAGAATAAAGGATGTTTTGTTATTATTGTTATTATTGTTATTTATTTGTTTTTGTTGCAATTGTTTGTTAATTATAAGTACTAAATCATGTTATAGGAGATAATTTTATCTGTTACATAGTACATACACATAAAAGTGTGTAAAATTCATGTTTTAATCGTCACTATTTTCTCTTCACATGACTCTACATGAACCTCACATATTTTTATATATTTATAAGATATAATTTACATAAAAAACGTTAATCCCATATAAATATGTCTCTCATCTGGCCATTACATTTATAGAAATGGGCTTTTTGTCTGTAGTGCCATGGTCTATCTACATACATGTCACTGGATTGGGGTTCTTCCCCCATGACCCCAAATCAGAAAAAGGTTCAGTCCTTACTCCAAAGCGTTTTACGTTAACCTAAAAAGTTTTAGTGGACCTAGTTAACAAGGGTTTGGACCGGCACCTAATGGTGTATTTGATTTACTATTTGGAACTTCAAAATTATAGTTTAAGAAAAAATTATAAAAGAGAAGCTTTTGTCTAAATCACAATTCAAAAATTCCCAAACAAAAAAATAAAACATATAATAAATCTCTTTTATAGGGAAAACTTTTAATTTCTCCTTAAGTTGAAATATGGAGAAAATTGCATACCCTTTAATTAACTTTTTCACCTTATATATACAAGAGTTAGGATATTCTTACAACTACTTTTTTTTTACTACCACTCCACTATCACTCTAATCACTATTAGATTAGAGGAAAAGTTGAATGAAGAGAGAGAAAAAAAAAAAAACTTTTGAATCTAACGGTGATTAAAGTGGTAGTGGACTGATAGTAAAAAAATATGGTAGTAAAAATATCCTACCTTTATATACAAAACTAAACTTTTCAAGGAATTCGAATCACTATATGAAAAGCAACTGATTTTTTCTTTGCCACCAGTTACTGTTGCACTTAATCAAGTTATCGAATAAGGAATGGCAATTGAGTGAAATAGAATATTAGAAATTACCTTTAGTCATGTCTGAGAAATGAACATCGATGTTGCTATCTATTTGCTATATCTTTTTCTTATTGTAAGTTTCGAAAACAATTCGATAGAGTCATTATTGTCTTTTGGAAACAAACAGGATGTTAGCAATGAGAGAAAAAAAAGATTCCATACCATTAAGTGCAACTATTAATCCATGTTTGGCAGCAGGGAAACACGAGAGATTGGTTCCGTCTGAAAAAACTGTTCAAATCGAGGCATCAGAGTTGGCAACAAAGTTTTGAAAATATTTGGCTTCCCGCCATTTCTTCATAAAATTCAATTAATTTCTTTTTTTAGGCATATATAATGTAAAGAACCTTGGAATACACCATCCCAAAAGCTAGCTCAAGTGGTGGGAGTGCTCAAGACCTTATAAACTCCACAATAGTTGCACATACAATCAATGTGAGACTATATATCTCAACACGTCCCCTCACACGAGAGCCCATTGGGCTTGAAGAGTGGACAATGCAACAGGCCCAGCCTATCTGTGCTAAGAAACGCCACAAGAGAAAGTTGGGGGGGCGAGGCTCTGATACCATGTAAAGAACCTTGGGATACACCACCACAAAAGCTAGCTCAAGGTTCTTGGGTGAACCAAAAATTGGGTCTGTGCAATTTCCACGCTTCTAGCTAAAAGGGCTCTTGCGTGAGGGGACGTGTTGAGATATATAGTCTCACATTGGTTGTGTGGGCAACTAATGTGGCCTTTATAAGGCCTTGGGCACTCCCCACCCTTTGAGCTAGCTTTTGGGGTGATGATCTCAAGGTTCTTAATATATAATATATTTTTTTTTGCCCACAACTATTGGTCATCAATTTCTTCAAATTGTATAAAAATTAATATAAAGTTAGGGTATGTAAAATAAGACATTTGTGTAAGAGGAAAAATTTAATAGTTAATTTAAAACCATAATTTCTTTTACTCGTATGTTTGGATGGACTTTGTTTTAACTAAGAATTGCTTTTTTTAGAAGAAGAAAAAAAGCATTTCTACTACAAAATTCATTTGGATGTCACTTTGAAAAAATTAGAAGTAACAAAAAAAGCTAAAAATTTAATTTTTTTTAGAAGTTAAAAATTTTAACTTCTAAAAAAGCAGAAGTTAAAAGATATATATTTTAAAAAAAAAATTAAATAGCTTGACCTTTTATAAAAAACACTTTTAAAATAAACAAGACATAAAAATAACTTTTTTTTATAAGCTCGTCCAAACGAGTCACCTTTATAAGCCCATCTAAATATTAATCGCTTATAGAAAACAAACTTGTAGAATTTTTAAGAAAACAGAAGCATGCAATATGGATGATAATCCACTCTTTCTGGCGTAGCAAAGATATAGCCCATACCTATCTTGATTTTGGGCCTAATTAGTATGTGTAGATGGACCATTCATTAAACCTTCATTGTTTTAAATCAAATAGGTACAATGCCGGCCCAATTTGTTATAAGGAAAATGAATTTTTTGCAAATTTTTATTTTAACTATTTGATTGAAGAATTATGTGAACATATTTCAAAATATAGAAAACGGTTTGGTGTTGAGATAAACTCAGCTGACATCAACTTGCCAAATAAATTGTGTTAAGCCTTAACAAATATGGTAGAAACCACTTGTCGGTAAATAATCATCTAAAAAATCTGTGTTGAATTGCCATTAAGTTATGCCAGTTATTCCATTGTCAAACCTTCTACTACAAAAGCAACAAACAAGAACTTTATATGTACACAAAGTTATCTCCAACCATTATTTTAAAATTTCATAAATTGATTCTGCTTCCGACAAAGACCAAATTTCTGCCATGATCATCCCCTCATCTTTTTGTCATTTGGTATGTGATTTTTATCATTCAAGTTCCAACACTTTGTCTTCTTCACTTCCTAAACATTATTGATTATTTAATATTGATGACTTATGCCAGGATTAGTTGCGGGGAAATTTTTTTGGAATATTGAATTTCCCAAAGGTCATATTGGGGTGAAGAGTTCGATGGTGAATTAATTGATGAAGAAGGAATTTTCGATGCTGAATTCATTGGTTTGCTATAAGATATTTTGAAAATATTACAATGTCACTCAACCGAGAGGATCCTATCGTTACCTATGAAGGTTTTATTTTCAAGAGAAACGAAGGTATATATTACGATTATATTCTTCCACATTATTAGGGCCTTGGAGTTGAATCACAAGGAACACCTTATGACATTCCAGATCCTTTTGTGGTAGAATTGGGTGATCCTGCTAAAATTCTAGATGGTAACGAAAAGAAATTGTTATTCAACTTATTGGCCATTAACACACGTGGTGCATAAGATAAGAAAAGTTGTACTCAATGCAAATGTAACCTTTTTATCCTCCTGGAGGACTTTTTTTAATGTCACAAAGGGTATTTATGGCAAACCATTGAGCCTATATTATAAGGGATGACTCTTTTGTTGCCATGACAATTTTCAACGCAAAATGAAATAGGGTTTTCAAGGCCCAACGAAAAAGCTTTCGTTAAGATACAAAATAAGAAGGGTTGATCAAGACTAAGACCAAATTCTTATTAAGTTTTATATACTTGATTCGACCGACCAAATTAGATCAAATGGTTCCCAATAATTAATCTGTAAGTGTACCTTGTTGGGGGTAACATATATGTCTTAATTTATTGAGGCTTGTTGTTTTATATTGTATAATTTTTTTTTCCCAGCAAAGACACTAGGAAGAATAAGAGAGAAAAAGGAAGAGAGAAAACATTTAAAGTGAATCCCACACAAGATTTGTGTCTGCCGCGAGCTTGTTTTTTCTTATGCAACATAAGAAAAATAGTTCCCTTATTACAAACAGATTATACTATTCCATCAAATGATAAAGAAGACTCCTTCCATGTCCAAAAAATAAGAATCCCAATGAAAAATAGTGGTTATATGATCTACGCAACAACTCATTTGCATTTAAGTGTTGGTAATGCAACTTTGTATGGAGAGGTTAGTCTTCATAATTCCTACTAACAAAAGTTCTAGGTTAAGTTATTGATATATATAGGAAGAGATCTTTTGACGACGAAGATTTAGAAGTCTTACTTCTCATCTTAGTCATTGATATAACTCAATAATTAATTGTACTAAAAAAATTAATAATTAATTAATTGATATAACTCAATAAATTATAACCGTTAGATAAACGGAAATAAAAAACTAAGATAGGAAGTAAGACTTCTAACGGAATCAAAATATTTCTCTCCTATATATATTGTAATATATCTTTACTCATAAGATTTTTAGTTTTAATTTAATTAGGATGGACTCTATGTATCATAACACAAAAATATGGAAAGGGAAAGAAAGCACGAAATGAGAAAGATTATGCTGCTGGAATGTCCATTTGTTACTCAATACCAAGTTAAGGGTGAAACAATGACACTAGAATCCAGATATGAAAGCGGCTTTCGTACCGGAGCTATGGAACATTTCTACATCTATATGGCACACCACGCTACCGCCCCGACATAGACTTCATATGTGTATATCAATTCGATTGTTGAATTCTGTCGCCAACTCCTTTTAAATTCACATTTTTCTTTATTCATTTAAACAATTATAATCTAAAATTGTTAATTTTAAATAATTTATTTAATTAACTTTTATTGCAATCTTGAATTAATTTATATTAAAAATTTAAAATTAATTCTAACTTAAAATATATTAATTCTTATTTTTAAATAACATATAGTTAACTTTATAAAATAAAAATACTAATTATAGTAATTATTATAATAATTTTGTGCTTATAGACCAGCTCGTTTTGGCCCAGACTAAATTTAACTGAATTAAGTCGGATTAAAATTATCCTTTTCAATTTTTAAAGCCCAACCCAATGTCGAGTTATTCGGGTTGGGCTATTGGGCTCAACACATTTTATTATCACTCGCGTATTTACAAGATTTCATTATTAATTTTAAAATTTTCTATTAGAAAATAAAACCAAAAAACTCAGGGACATGGATAATTGAACTTTTTAAATTTAGATTTTTTTTAAAAGAATTAATTTTATTATATAATTTATTTTTATGACTTTCTTTTTTAAAGTTAATTTTTTATTTTATTTTATTGGAAAGGCACCTTTACTGTGTTGTATTTTCTTTTTCAAAAAAGCTGATCTAATTATCTTAATTTTTTTTTATACATTTTTTACTTAAAAAATATTGTTTTACTTTTAAAAAAAGGAAGGTTATACTTACAACCTATTTTTATTTACAACCATAATCTTAACCATTGATTTTCACCAATCAACGGTTATTATTTTCGTAAATTAAATTTATTAATTAACAATAAATGATAATCGTTGATTGACGAAAATTAACGATTAAAATTATGATTGTAAAAGATTATAAACAAAAATAGATGGTAAATATAACCTTATTTTTGAAAGAACACAAGTAAACAAACTTATTACGCCGAACATCTAAAGGGAACAAGGACAAACAATTCATTAAAATCATAAAAGAGAAAACAACGTCGTGTAATCTCTCTTAAGTGACATTTGCTTCACATACATACAGCACAACGGTTAAAGAAACATAACTAGTGACGATAGGTTCAGAGTCTCCATATCTTATTCAAGAAAACAACAGGCTATGGAGCTTAACTAATGTACTACATTGGATCAGGGAATGTAGAACATTGGATTAGGCAGCTTAAAGGTTCTATCTCCTTTGTGTTTTCCCAGAAGATCGGTCCATTGGTCTCCTGTGTTTCCAATGATTCTGTATCCTTCTTCCACCAGCTTCTTTCTCTCTGCTGTTTTGTATTCTTGTGATGTTTTGCCTGCGTATATCGATTTATCCCTGCGTCCACAGATTATTTGTTTTTTATATAAGGGAAACCTTTTTTTATTTGAACCTTCAAAACCTTATCCATTACATTGTTATGAAAAAAATCTCAACCCACATATTTGTTTCTTATTATTCGGGAGCATATACTCTTCCCTCACTCAATTATTCCATTTCATATTTAATTTTATTCATGAGAGCACTTGTCCTCTTACTCATTATTTATTTTATGAATGTGGCATTTAAGTTTGTATTTATAACCTCACCTAGCGATAGCCCAGTCCTATCTCATTCAATTGTTTTGTCCTCTTGTATTTCTTTAATCACACCAGACAACAGAGCGCATTTAATTTTTGTACGTCCACAATACTTTTGGCTAAAACCATGATTGAGAATAAATTTTTACTATATCATATGGACCTGAACAAAAACATAATTAAATCTGTTTTATTTAGATTATGTGATTTTTTTCACGTGTTACATTCTACGGATATTTGGTACAAGATATTTTTTATGATTTTTGATAAACTTAATTTTTTTAAATTTTTAATTTTCGAATATTATCATAAACTGAATGTCTTCGTCATAATTCTGAAAATTGAAATTTTAGGATACAAAAAAATAAATTCTACTCTACCAAACGTCTCCTCACTTCAGTGGATCTAATCTAATAAAAATTTATTTTAATGATTGCGGGACTTTTCAAATGAGAATCCAGACACACACTAGCGTTAATGTTTTTAATCATATAAATTTTGTTTAGAATGTTTTTAATTATCTTTTAGTTATAAGACATGTATCATCCAATTTATGACATTTAATAAATTATTATATGTAGGCTCTATAAATTCAAGACATGTTTTTCTATTATCTTTTATTCCATAGACCATAAGAAAAACCAAATTCATTATTTATATGAACAATTGATAATTCTTTTACTTTATTTACTATGAGTTTTCTAATTTTAAATAATTGTGAAAAAACTACTTTAAAGTATTACAAAAATAACTTAAAAAAAAGTATTAAGAAAATAATAACAACTCACTATCTTAACTGAAAAGATAAAATTAAAAAGGGTGAGAAAAATAAGTGCTTGACATTTTCACGCTTAAGTGGGCAAATTAGTTCATCGTAAGATACTTGTTGACGTTAAACTTAAGTGCATTGTTGTTCACATGATTAATATTATTAAAGCTTCTTAGAACCAGTAGGGTTAGCCCAGTGATGTGTGGAATGTAGTGTGTGTCGTGTTTGACTTTCATTGGATTCCAAACAAAAAAGAGATTATGCTTCTTAGGTAGATTATCATTGTTATTTTTAATAAATATGATGCCTAGCTATTGTTATTTTAATGATGGGCTTAAAGTATGAACTGTATACAAACAATCTTAGAATGATAAAAAAGTTCTTTAAAAAAAATAAAAAAATCTTACTTGACAATTAACTTTTCCCATGTGTAGTATCCAGCTTTCTTCAAGTTCTCAGCAGTTATTTTCTCATGAACCAATGATCTTTCTGTTAAGAATACAATCTTGATGTTAAGTGACAACAGTTTATTGTACAGCTTAATAGTCTCCGGCAGCACTGGTAATTCGCCAAGTTCAATCCATTCATCAATCGCCGTCGAGTTGAATGGTTCCACCCTACCGCCAAATATAAAAAAAAAAAAAAAAGTTAAATTTTTTCATAAAATACATTAAGAATATTGAACAAGAATGTAAAAGGTCCACAATACCCACACACACAGAGACAAGCGTATTATACACAATAATAAGGCTTAGTTTGTCCTTTTTATTAGACTGAGAGTGATTATGTAGTTCATTTACTAAAAAAATTGTAACACATTAAATTAAATTTATGTCATTCCATTTATTTTTAATCCATGTGAGATTTCCTTATTCACACTTAAATTTCCAACTTAATATATATTTGAACATATACCAAAAATAGTTGAACATATATGATAAATAAATGTAAATAGAGAAAGTTATATTTACAGACTTTTTGTTTACAAACTACACTATGTCTTACCAGTAAGATGTTCTTGAGTGAAGTGTTGTTGGTAAGACATAATATAATTTGTAAGTTTAAAAAAAAAAAAAATCTGTAACTATAATCCTCCTCAATGCAAATACCAAAAAGTTAAAAACAAGTGTGCATAAATGAAAAGAAAAGAGCATATATATACCCAAATCCGTGCTCGGCATAATAGGGAAGATTGGAGATTGCAGTCTCATCTACGTCAAAAACCCAAATGTCATTTGAAGCGATTTCGAGGTCCCTAGCATAATAATAAGCTTCACGATTAACAGTTTTGGAATCTGATCTATATTGTTCACTTAGCATGTACTCTCCGTTAAATTCTTCACATTCTTTTGGAATAGTTGTGAAGCCAATCAAGTTGTGTGCTTCCACACCAAGCCTCCAACTTGCGCACGATATTTTCGGAGGGTAGTGTGCACCTAAACCAGTTTTCATTTGGAGAGGGAAAATTCGGAAGTTTGCAGCATGGCATGTTGCTACAATTGTAGCAAGGAAGAAAATAACTACCTTCATTTTCATCACTGTATTCACTACTGCTTCTACCTAGCACAAGATACTCTTGCGACAGACTTTGGTTCTTTAAATAGACGGCCAACGATATTAATTTATACTTAATTTTTAATAAATGAATTGGTATAATTCAATAAAATATTACATAAATTTAAACCTCTTAGTATTACATTGACATCAAAATATCCCTCCTCTTTAAATTAAATTAAAAATAAATTTAATAATATCGTGTATATTTTTCTTAGGGTTTAGTGTGTGTCATTCAAAAGGACTCAAGTTGTGTTGTTTTAGTGACTTACACAGAGTGTCATATTCTATGTAATTCTTAAAAGTTACTTCTTTTTTTTCACTTTACACGTCAGCGATATGACTGAGGAGAAAAAAAAATAGCTTTTTAGATTTATACAGAATATGACCGGTCATACTTTGTGTAAATCATCTAAAAGGACTCAACTTGTGTTCTTTTAAATGATATTCTTTTTCCCCTTTTTCTTATAAACATACTTTAAAATACGGCTTTAATGTGTCTACAGTGAATAGATAAGTTATCTATATTCGCTCCCAAAACGACGTTATTTTGAGTTAAAAAATTAAAACATTATAATAAAAAAGACTATTATAACCCTGAAATACATTATAATTACAAAAATAACGTAATTTCCGCTTCAAAACGACGTTGCTTTGATCTCACTGTAGATAAGTTATCTACATTGACGGTAGAAAAAACGAACCCTTGAAATAATACAATTTTTTCTTATAAGTTTGGAGTTTGTTTGAGCATCGCATATAGATATAATAATTTTGTGAGAGACGCCTCAATAATAAATTCCATAGTGTTCCAGCCGAAATAACAGGAAATAACAGGTAATTGATGAACCATAGATGTATAAAAAATATATTCTCCTTTTTAAAAGATACAAGTTGTGTCTTTTTAATTTTTAACATTATATACCACGAGTAATATATGAAAAATTATTTTTTTTCTCTCCTCAATCACTTTAGTTGATGTGGAGAATGTGATTTATTAATCTCATGTTATATAAGATAGTACTCTCATGTGGGAGACACAAATACGTGAGCTCTACAATTTAAAAAATAAAAATAAAAATAAAAAATTAACACGAAATTCTATGGATGTATGACATAAAATAATTTTTTTATGCAATATGAAATTATTATTTTTCTATAATTATATACTACTCAAATTTATAGTGTACAAAATTAAAAGCCCATAACTTATATTTTTTAAAACGACGTACACTTAATTCACAAAAAAATATATTATATAAACTTGCAAAACTTGTGAATATGAGAGGTTGGTGCGTGAGCTGTCGTATCGTACAAATCATCTAATTATATTTGTGGTCCTTCAAAAGTAAAAGCTTAAAAGTATGCAACAGTTAATAAAATGTCATTTTTTACTCAATTTTTTTAGGAAAAAGATATTATTATTATCAAAATTTTCTACTATCAACTCATTACATATCTAATCATCATTGGATTAACATTTTCTTTTTTTTCAAATTTTTTTTAGCATTCTCTCTCTTTGATCCAATGGTGATTAGATGAGTAGTAAGTTGGTAGTAAAAAAATTTGGTAGTAAGAATATCCTCCCTCAATTTTTTATCCAAATATCACGCGAATAATATTTTTTATCAGATTGTCATGTGTCATAATTCGTTACCACTACTAGCCAATTTCGTGGTTAATAATTTTATGACACGTGGCTATATTGCAGACCAAATTCGCTAACACTGGTAGCAAATTATGACACATCAATTTTTTCCTGCGAAAATATACCACATGTCATAAAATCATTGGCAAACATAATCTGCTATCAGTCGTAGTGATTTACGCCCACGTATTGTTCGCATGATATTTGGATCAAATTTTTGTCAAAAAAATAATATTTTGATCATTGTTCCTAAAATACGGGGCTAACTTTGGAATTTCAATTAAAAAGAGAGTATTATTGAGGCAAGAATAGAATTGGTCCCCAGAATACGGCACAAATGTCGACCACGTTTCCAATTTACTCGCTATCTGTTTTCCTCATAAACATTTCTCTAAGCAGATTTGAACGGACAAAAACTTTTGTACCCTCGGAGCATTAAATTTGGTGCTCACTTCTATTAAAAAATAATTTTTTTTAAAAAATGTAAAAAAAAAAAAGGAAAGAAAAATTTTCTTTTTAATAAAAAAAATATCGAGTTCGATGTCCCGGAGCACCAATTTTTTTCTCATTTGAATGAAAACGTAGTGTGGACCAAAAAGGAAACAACACAGGAACAAGAACCGACCCAAATCAAAGGATAAGCATACATGTTGTAGATTCTGCAGTGTGGCCTAATTTACATCAACGAGCCATTTGTATTTCCCGTCCTTTTAACATAACAAAAAGGGAAAAGTGTTTGTCCTTTTGAATGACATAATTTATATCCTTTCATTCTTACAAAGAGGTGGGATCCAGATTTTTATTTTTTTTTGTTCACTTTCTTCTCCTTTATCTATTTCTTTCTTTCACTTAAAATGACACAACTTTACATCCTTTAAAATGATACACACTTTACCCTAACAAAAACTGTTTTGGAGTCTATTATATTTCCATAGTCATCAATATTTGTTAAGTATCAATATTTTAAGTTTTCGCTAGTAATAAGAAATTACTTTAAAATAAGAGATTTAAGTAATTTCAAAGGAGTTGGCTCCTTATTGGTACTCAAATTAAATATAAGCAGTTTTTAAATAATTACATTTAAAAAATTATACATATAAAATTGATTATGCTTAAACCATTAAGATTAATCTAATAATGAAAAATTTAGGTGCGTTATATTAAGTTATATATTAATTCTTGCTTGTATCAAAATAAAAAATTGATTGTGCTTTGAAAGTGCTTATAATACTTATTAAAAAACTCTTTTAAAGTGAGCATGTAAAATTATATCTTTTTAAATTTTAATAAATTAAGAGTAGATATAATATTACTTTATTGTTTTCACGAAGGCATGAGTTTATATCCCATTTGTTAATGTGAGAAATTTATTGATAAAATCTATAGTAAAGTAATTTTTGAGTCCTCAACAAAAATTATAGGGGTCATTTTAATCTCTTAAAAAAATTGATTTGTGATTCTTCTAAAATTCAAAATAGACTCAGCTAGTCGAAATTGTGGTTCCTCTACAATTTAAAAAAGACTCACGTTAATTCCTCAAAAAGATTCACATGAATCTATTTTAAATTTCAAATGAATCACAAGTCATTTTTTTTTTCACGAATTAAATTGATTATTGAGAACCCAAAAGATATTTTATTCTAAATTCTATTATAAATTCTCAAAAAGACCGGGTGTCCTAAAGGACCTAAACCTGTTGAGATTGTTTAACTTCACATAAACTTTTATTTATAAAAAAAATATCTTTCTATTTAAAAAATAACCCATAAATCAGAAACATAAATTGATATAAATAAAAAGTGTTTTTAAAATTTTTTACCAACATTATTTATTTTATTTAAAAAGTAAAATATATTATCAAGATTAAATATTTTATTTATTAATTAGATATTCTCTGATATCTCGATGGTAATAAAAATAAATTATGTTATGATATATATATTTTTAAAAAACTTTCGAAAAATAGAAATAAATAAAGAATATATCTATTCTCTGCCTCCCCTGCACCACACTCCAGAAATTGTGTGGTGAAGCGTGAGCGTAACGTGGTGATTTCTATATTCCGGAGAACGATTGAAATGACTGCTCATGCACGAGGAAAACGCGCTCATTATTTTAGATTTTTCTAGCTGCCAACTATCTAGCATTATTATTCTACCTTTTGCCACGTCATTTTTGTCCTCATTTCCAATATTTTATTTTCCCTATTTTTTTTCATAAATAATTTACAGAGAAATTTCCGTGATCTAAGGATAACAAAAATTTAGTGGTTCCCTTTAAAAAAATGTGGGACATGAATAAAAATATAAATAAAGTGGAATTTTTTTTTCACATTTTCGAAGAAGGATTATTAAATTTTTGTGGTTCTGAATCACTAAAATTATTATCCTACTTTACCTATAGATTTTTCGTTAGATCAGAACGAGATTTTAATTTAACAACATTTGAAAATTGATATGTCAAAAAGATATAAAAAAATAGAGAAATAATTATTTCATGTTGCATGAGATAATTATCTAATGCAACAGAGATAAAATAATTTTAATTTTTAAAAAATAATAAATTCCACTATCTTATATCTGTTAGATGAGATAATTATCTCATATAACATAAAATAAATAGATGCCAAAAAAATAATAAATAAAATAACTTATTTATATGGACCAACGTTATCGTACACTTTGCCATGTCCTCGTGCATGAACAAAACGAGGTCATTATTTTCAATTTTCTAAAGAGTAAGCCCACTAACATTACCGTGGACCTTGCGGCTTTTTGACCACTGTAATTATTTTTTAATAATTAATTATTAAATTGATCTTGATTATAATTATTTTCAAAATTTAACTTCTTTAGAAAATATAACACCAATCTGCACTTATTTAACCGTTGATAATCAAGTCTACTCGGATATCCCTCTCCTTACTCGGATATTTTTTAAAAAATTTTACCCTACCCAAATAAAAAGAAAGATACCTGAATATACTTCAAAAATCTGAAAAATATTTAAATTATCTATCCGGACAGAGAAGCGGCTATCCGGGTAAATATGCCACTGCAGTTGAGACTTTTAGACATTCAAACCATTCGCGTAAAATTGCATATATTGCTGATTGGTGCAATTTATTTTACAGCTGTTTTCAATTCCTTTTGCAGAAACAAATAAAAAGGAAGGAAGGAACAGAAAAGTCACGCTTTAAATTTTCCTTATTCTTTGAAAACATTCATCAACACCTATTATTTAAAGGAAAAAATGTTTATCTTTTTAAATGACATAATTTATATCTTTTTACTCTCATAAAGAGGTGGGATCTACTCTTAGAAAATTATATTTTTTAATAATTATTGTGGGTCACATATTATATTAATAATTATATTGTGCTATTTATATATATTGAGTAAATTAAAGTGATCAGGTAAATATTTTCAAATAGATTCTTAAGTGAGTATGGGCTGAATGAGTGGATACCGGTATTAGACCAATTAGGTATAATGGGAGCTTATTGGCCCAACAATAAAGATAAAAATACTATAAAGGGTTATGGTCCCCAAGACGTCAAATGAACAACCCTAGTTTCTCTTTCCCATCAAGAGAGAGACGACACACTAATGAATAAGGTTTTAGGGTGATTTGACTGAGGAAGACTACAAACCCCAATAGACAAGATCAAAGTTATTCTCTTTCCCTTTTTTTAAAGCAAACATTCAAACAAATTTACAATGAAAATATTTTTTTTAAAGCAATTTTTGGAGATAAATAAGCCCATCCCAACAGACCCCTTACATAAAAAATAATTATTGAGTCAACATTTCTTATATTGTAAAAAATAATTTTATCTCTTATGTATACATAAAAGTGTGTGAGGTTCCATGTGACGAGAAGAGAAAAAAAAAATCCACGTATTTTTATGTGTGTATAAAAATTAAATTTATCTTCTACGACATTAGAAACAATAAATCAAAAAATAATATATCATATGGGTGAATTTAAGTAATTTAATTTTTTTGAAAAAAGTGATCATATGATTAATTTTTTAAAACATTATTTGAAGTTCCTTTTTCTTATATATATAAGAAAATATTAAATATACCTATCTTAGAATTTTATTTAAAAAACTTATCTAATTATAATGAAAAAATTTAAATATTTTTTTTTTGAAAAATATTTTTTTTCTTTAGAAAAACACAAAAATACAGATCCTATATTCCCTTATTTATTTGCCCCTTATATTTTGCCTTTAGAATTAATATATTATTTCATTCTGATTACTATTTTTTAAGATATGCTTTTAAAAAAACGATTATACACGATTTAGTTGTTGGGCTGTCACTTGGACAATATGATTCAGATAGCTTTAACAAATACCGAAACAAAGATACGAAATATCAAACAAGGATAATAGGATTCACGTTTTCCGGTAGCCTCCCCTTTCTTCGGAACCAAAATAAGAGGAGGAGAAAAGAGGTTTGCTTCAAAATCAGAGAATAACGTCATTTTTATTTATTTCAGAAAAAATAATATTCTACATAAATATTAATTGTAAATAAAGTGGAAGCATTGAGAATTGAACCCAGTATACCAAAGCTCTGTTGGGTGAAGTTACATTAATGATTTTATATATCTCAACATTAATAATCTAACCAAACTAATTTTAAACATAACATTAACTTGAATCAAATCGAGTTCAGCTAAATTATTAATTTAAATTGTAACTGAAACTGAAACCGATTTGGTTTCTACCCCTGCCACGGGTTGAATGCATCACTGTTCCTATTTACAAAGTAATTCTTGGTTATTCATAATTTAATCATAGATACTTAAATCATTATTTAATATACATAACATTGTGTATGTCTTGTTAAAAATGCACATATCTAAGAATTCCCTGAAAAAAAATTGAACATATAATAAATCTCTTTATAAGGAAAGCTTTTAATTTATCCTTAAGTTGAAATATGGAGAAAATTGCATACTATTATAAAACTAAAAGAGAGAATACAAAAATGAGATAAAATTTAGAGAGAAAATACATAAATGTGAAATGAAGAGAGTAGGAGAATATCATCAACCTTTTTATTCCATTTTTCCATAGAGTACATGCATTTATATAAGACTCTAAGAATGAATATAGAACTGATTAGTATTACACATCAATGCACCATTATGCTTATATGGTTATAATTCATACCAAAAAATCATAATATAAACCTCCTAAAATTTCAATAGTCATCCACATGTAAAATTCATGTTTTACAACACTTCCCTTTGATGACTATGCATTATGAATATGCTTCGTTAAAATTTTGCTAAGAAAAATTTAGTAGGATAAAAACTTAGCGAAGGAAAAAAAGTACAATATTCATAATTATTTTACTTCCCTTCATATCAACAAATATTACTCATACGACATAAATCATTCTTCAATACAAAATTGCTCAAAAGTTCTAGCGGGCAACGACTTTGTGAACAAATCTACAGATTATTTGAGTGAATTTGATGCACATTTGTCTCACAATTCCTTTGAAGATCATGTCTTGCCTCCCTTGATGTGTCCTCCTCTCATTTGAGCAATCCATGTAGCATTATCTTCTTGTGTTGATATTAGTTTTACCTTGATCATATAAAGACCACATGTTTCTTCCAATTAACTTAGACTTTGAATCCATTTGATAAAATAATCTCCTATCATATGCTCTTCATAGACAATTAAATACAAGTTTTCATTCCATTCCAATGTCTTCGCATTGGAGTAGGTTATATTTTGCTAACACTTTTATAGAAAATTTTATATCAAGTCATGTTCTATTAACAAGATACAATCAAGCCCCAATTATACGGTGCTTCAGGACAAGTACTTTTACATAATTTTTTCAAGGACAAATTTTCTTTTTCTCGATGTTCGAAGATCAAACAACCATAGTTGAACTCAATTGATGAGTTTTTTCAATGTTAGAACATTTCAACATCTCCTCTGTATAATTTAATTGATGAACAAACATTTCATTAGATAAACGCTTGATCTGCGAGTCGAGACAAAATTTAGTTACTCCAAGATGTTTCATTCACAATTATCCTATCAACATGTTGTAGTTTTCTCAAGTTCTTCAAGAGTTCAAATGATATTTAAATCATCAACATAGACCTCAATAATCGTAAATTCATATATCAATATTTTAATAAAAACATATGGACTGATGGAGGTATTTATAAATACCTCTTTGACGTGATATTCACTAAGATGATTGTCCCATGTTCGTCCATATTGTTTTATGTCCATACAAAAAAAATTGAAATCTTATGGAATACAACTCTTGAGATTTTAATTTATATGCTTCAGGCATTTTTAATCCTTGTGGAACTTATATTCACTATCAAATGATTCATATAATTAAATAGTAATAATACCCATAAGTGCCTTTAGAATCCTTAAAGGATTTACATATGTATATGTTATCACCCCATGATCCATAAAAGATACTGTCTCTACATTCCTTAGACATATGTCAGTCAAACTAATCAAATGTAAGGTAGTTGTATCCATAATAAGAGCTCTAATATATAACTATAAAAGTGTACTCTTTTTTTTTGGTAAATAGAAAAGTGTACTTTATATTTCAAATTTTCGTTTAACTTAATTCCCTTTTTTTTGGTTTGACATCTTCAAGTGTCTGCACTACTGGTCCAAATATACTTTTTGCTTGGCTAATGAATTCAACACAATTTGTATTGCCCTTTTCCATTTTAGTGAAGTAACTCAATGTCGACATTCTTATAATGTTTGAGCTTCAGGGTCCTTATTATTGATATTTTTAGAAGCAATTACACAAGCAATAATATTATCAACAATATCTTCATATTTCTTGAGTTTAATGAGATCTCATAAATTTTTGGTATCGAGACCACTTTTGGGATTGCTTTTCTAGAAATATGAATTAGTTCATTTATATAATCATTGACCTCTTCTGGAGTGTGACTTTGAAGTATTATCTCTTTTTGTCAAAGAGTAATATGTTTTACACTAATAGACCATGCTTCAACAGTTACCATACTCGTAGGAAGTCTTTCAGGGACAATTAATTACACAATAATTTTATAACAATTGATTTGTGTCATTCAACAAAATGAATTATTCTTGGAACTTCAAGTTCATTTTGATTTGTGTGTATATCTAGAGGGGCTAATGTTGGTATGTTCCAACATATTCTTTGTACTTTTGACCCCTTATATCTTTCTTCACCTAGTAATGGGGAAAATATTAATTGTTGGAGAGTCAATACCAACACATAATCTCAGATGACTTTGTAGACGCATCCATATTATTTGAGATAGTGTAATGTCTTACAACATAACCATAATTTCTAAGATGAGATGTGTAACAACCCGTTACGTACCGGTGATGCTATCATTGCATATGGTATTAAGCGCAGTTACAATCACAGTAATTGAGTTAATTAAATTACGGGTAAACTTTTTCTTTTATTAAATCCTTAACTTTAAATATTAGCCATTTCCGTAATCAATTAAAAACAACACTGTAATCGTAAATGCAAAACTCGCGGAAGCGTAAAACTTATTTATTATAACCCCTCTAAGCAATACCATCACTTTAGGTTGTAAAATGACACTTTTTCAAAATTTTGCACAGTGGGAATCGATTCCCAACCTCAAGGAATCGATTCCCAGCAACTACAGTAACACACAGAAGCTAAAATTTGACTCCCCTATTTTGAGGAATCGATTCCCTCCCAAAAGGAATCGATTCCTTGAAGCAGAGAACGCAGAATTAAGCCACTGTGATGTTGGGAATCGATTCCTTTCAAGAGGGAATCAATTCCTTAACTGCAGAATCACCTTTTGACAGCTTTTAATGCACTATTTGGGTCATGTAATCCACTCTTAACACCTTAATACTCATTATACATCTTACACAAGTACTAAAGTAGGCCCTAGGCCCTTCCATCATGCATATTCATTAATCAATGCATCATTTACAATAATTCACAATATCCTTTGCCATTTACACATCATATGACTCATTTTACATCATAAGTCTTTAAATACCTTTAAACATAATGTGTGGCCATGGACAAGTCTCATGCTCACCAAAATACCAATATACACAATAGGCATGAAATCTAAACCAAATACAAAAGACTTAGAATATAACCATGAACACCACAAGAGCACGAATACCTCAACATGCAATATATTCATGATCTAAGTCCAAAATGCTAAGTGTAATGCTATGTGCATCAAATATGCTCCTCCAAAATGCCATGCTCTCCATATGCACATCATCCTCAACTCATCCACTAAGCGGCCTCTTGCCCGAAGCTCCTCCATGCTCACTATAGCCTGAAATAATGTCCCCAAACGTGGGGTGAGATATACAAATATATCTCAGTAAACCAAGGGTACTAGAGGATCACTCCATCCCATGGCTCACTAAATGTGCAACAATTAACATCATGTAAAATGCATAGCATACAAAATCACAAACAACTGGGCACAAATCCAAGAACATCCTCATCAGGATTCCGTTCAATGACCCATCATATAACTCCCGGTAAGCTTCCTGGTGCCTTTCCCGTGGATGAGACGACCCCATGGAAAAATTCAACTGGAACTCCTCATGAGCCCTATCCAGCGGAAGTCCCACGTTTGGATCATCCTGGTACCGCTCACAGAGTCGGCCCCACGGTAAAACTCGACCGAAATCCCCAAAGGATATCTCCAGCGGAAGTCCAAACCACACACATCTACTGACCAGAGATCACAAAATTTCACACACAACATGCTCCAAGCATGTCACACAATCAAGAAATAATGCATGAACATACATATTCACACCATGTCAAAAGGCACAAAATCCAACCATAACCTTCCACTAGGTGTGGTGGAGCACACAAGGGATTAAAACCCAAGTTCCTAAGGTTTACCTCAACTCCATAATTATTTCTCTTCCACGTAAGCTCCTAGCTTAATCCGCTTCTATTGCGTCCGTGCGAGGTAACCTATATTGATCAAACAACAATGATCAACAATCAATTGAATATAATCAATTCACTTCACAATAATACTAACCAACACGACCACTTAAGCCCTAAGGCTATTTTTCATTTCTTCAACTATCTCCATCATTTTAATGCTTGAATTAACTCATCATCACAACCATTTATGCACCAAGGTATCAACCATTGATTTTATAATATTTTCCACACCATTTTCCTACAATTTCCTTTATAGGTCGAATTACCACATACACCATACATCCCACATTCTTCCTTCCAATTCCACTATATCACAATTTACCATCATCCATTTAAACTCCATTTTCAACCATACAACCTCAACTACACCATTTTTACATCATCCAAACATCCATGACCACAATAGGTCGAATTGTTCATGCTAGGGTCCCACACGATTTTCAATCAATTCCAACACTTCTACACATCATACAATCTTATAATCCACTCATACAATTACTCCACAACTCATTTATACAATCCTATCATCATGCTATTTCACAAAGTATTGGAATTTCAACTCAAATTTCACTAAGTTACAATTTTCCAAATCCCAATAATTTTTATTACATCAATCATCATCATTTATCATTCTAAGCATTTAATTCCAAAGGAGACATACCATTTCATGCTCTTAACTACCATAACTCAACTTACAACTTCAAAACCCTCACCCAATTTGTGATCTCCATGAAAACTCATAGAGAATAGGAAAACTTACCACCAATAGCCTCCAATGGTCCAAGGGAATGAGCTCCAACCAATGGTTCAACACAAAAAGCCCCAAAGTTTCTCGAAAAACCTTAAAAATTCGCGGCTGTAATAGGGACTTTTCTCCCTCCACAATGCTCCCCACAAGATGCACTATACATGAAAGTCACTCACAATCTCAAGAGGAACAACTTTGTAGTTGGAAGTTTCTCTCAGAAATGGCTAGAAAAGGGAGTTATGGTTCAAAGAGCTCAAAACCACCTCAAATGGTGGAAGGTCACGATGAGGGAGAAGGAATAGGAGAGTGTGTGTGCAGATTTTTCTAAATAAAGGGTCACTTAAGTCACTTAAGACCATGGTTGTTAGTATCGCATGATACACGATACGTATCGTGCGATACGATACGATACAACAACAAAACGATACAAATCGCACCAATGAATCGATTATGATAAGAATCGGAATAGTGAATCGTTGAAATCGGACGATTCAGTTATGAATCGTGAATCGCTGCAAATTTGCGATTCAAATTAAAAAAAAAAACCAACAGTCGCACAAGTTGAAAAGATAAAAATGTAAACTGAAGAGTTGTTTTGCTTCAGAAAAATTTGGGATTTAAAATCCCATCTGAAACTCATAATAACAAACAACAAAAGTGAAAAGGAACAGAAAGGAAAACAAAACGAAAAAAAATCGAGTAGAAGATGGGAAGACACGTTGAAGGTTCTTGAAGTTGAAGACCAAGAAGACGCGTTGAAGGTTCTTGTCTTCTTGACGTTGAAGAGAGTTGAACGCAGAGAGTTGAATCAGAGAAGAAACGATTTGCAGGGAGACTAAGTTGAACGCCTGAAGGAATCTGAAAATGAAAAACAATGGAGGTTTAAAACTGAGTTGAACGCCAGTTCGGGTAATCTTTTAAAACTCTTCAGTCTTCACTATTTCAGTCTTCAATTCTTCATCTAATAGCTAAATTTGAAGAGGTTTAAAATATATTAAAATATTATAAAATATCTCTGAGTTGCAGCTGTGTGTGGTGGCCTTGTGGGTACCGTGTCATGCACTAATGTTATACATATGTTGCAGCATCATTTAAAGAAGCTTTTTAAAGTATTAAAAATTAAAAATCTAAACTTGTAGTGTTGTCTTGTCAACTTTTCAGATAATGGGTAATGGGTATACTATTATATTATAATACATAGTTACATCAATTTTTGGATTTAAATATGATATTGTCTTGTCAACTTTTAGTCTTGTAGTCTTGTAGCTGGGTATGCTATCTGAAAAGTTGTAGTCTTGTAGCTCTTGTCTTGTCAAATTTGGATTTATATGATATTATACATTTTGAAGTTATTTTTAATTTGTTTCTGAATCTTACGATTCGATACGATTCACGATTCATGATACGAAAAAACAGCCGAACGATTCACGATACGTATTGCGATTCAACAACCTTGCTTAAGACCTATAGGTGGGTCCCACATGCGAATTAGCTTTAATAAATCACCCAATTTAAACCACAAATTCATAACCTACGTATTTTTCTCGTTCACGTCATATTTTTACTTTTTAAAAATACTGATCCTAATTTCACGCTTATCAGTACAGTTATACTGCAGTATTTTACACCAGAAAAATCACTATTCATCAAAAATTTTGAAACTTGCCTATCCACTCGATTTTTCGTTCTAAATCCATTTCCGAAATTATTTTTACCATTTAAGATCTTCTACTCAGTTTTTCTTGTCTCGGGTTACGTGTTTGGTAAATTACCATTTTACCCTTCTTATGCAATTTGACCCTAAGCTCAGGATTTTCACTAATCCTTCCCTTAATTCCACATTTTCATATGTAAATATACGTTTACGAGATACGAGATACGAAATTGTAAATGTCTAAACTTGTGATGCGTAAATAGTCATGTACAAGTCAAAGATGCAATATATGCTACAGCATATTCCCAAGTACTTGTAAACTTGTAATTTTTGATCTCCTAAGCATGTTCTCCAAATACAATTAATAAAATTTTCAACATAAGTATTTTTTTTATAATAAACATATGCAGTGAAATATTCAATACTAATTTTGTATTGATATGCAATATAATCATAAAATGCTTTTGAAGTAAATTGAGATGTTTTGATGTCTGATCACTAAACTTGATCTTAACTACATTATTTGATCAATAATTTGAGTTGAAAATAAATAGTTATGTGACCATTGAGTAAAATTATCAATGAAAAATATAAAATACCTTAATGGTCTACAAGATATATGATATTGTGCATAAATATCTTATTTAATTATTTTATAAATATAATTAATTTTTGCCAATAATTATTACTTAGTGATGTATAAATATCATGCAAAACACCAAAAAGTTAAAAAATAAAAATAAATGCATTAGAGCTGCCCCTACATTCCACACTTCCATAAAATAAAGTAACCTTCAAATCACAACAAAGCCTATAACCTATAACCTTCTTACATGACAAAGCCTAATGTGTTTCCAAACAGTGGCACATCTATGAATATTTACATGAGTTGACAAAGTCCTATATTTACATGTACAAATAAATAGGCATTGAACCTGTCTATAGAAATTAATATGATGAACAGATACAAAACAGTGGCACGTCTATGAATGTAATGTGGTCATTGTAGGCACAATAGTAGCATCTATGAATATAATATGGTCAAAAGTAAATAGATATAGAATATTACAGAAAGATAAGTGAAAAGATGAAATTTTGTAATAAGAATAAGTCAAGATATTAGGTTATTAAATTATCTAAAATAGGTATAATTAAAATTGATCTTGCCTTTTTATCTTTCTTTCTTTGAATAGTTCACTAAACAACAACCCGAGGTGATAATTCTGAGTATAAATAGTCTAAAATTATGAGTAGTGATAATTCTTTATCAAAATTGTCTAAAATGTATATTTTTTTGTTACAGGGACAATATAAATACTCTAACATACCACCAGCTGCCCGAGGTAACATAACCCTAATCTTGCTCTATTGTTGTTATTTTTTTGTATAAATAGTCTAAAATTATGAGTAATGATAATTCTTTATCAAAATTTCCATTTATGGGAGAAAATATATTCATCAGTCAAAATACCATTTAAGAGGAACAATAAACAATTAAGGCATGGGCTATTAAGAATATATTGCAGACACAAAACATCATGCAGCTTCTGTATCTAGGGAACAAATAACTTTGCTTTATTTTTGTATTCCTTCTTGAATATATATATATATATATATATATATATATATATATATTATATAAAAGCACGGCGATAGATCAAAACCATTTGGCACGATGAATATATATATACATCAACTTGCCAATCAAGAGGTAAACAAATAACATTTGACATGTTTAAAGAGCAAACATTTGATATGTCAGACAAGGAAGATGCTTCATTTTCTGGTGATATAGAGCCTCAAAGCATAGATTTAGTGTTCAAAGAGCATTAAGAAAAAGCTCTTGACCATTTGTATATGTTGCGTGAAACTGCAATGTCCAAGGAAAAACAATTGAGGTTTGCGTATACTCTTCAAATTTCTAATGCGCATAAAAAGACGACAGATTTTGGTATGGAATTGCTTGATGTTGAGTCAAAAATGGGTACAATGGGTATTGATTACAAAGCCGATATTTCTTATTTAGAGGAGGTCGCAGAGAAATGAGACCGTGAAAGAGATGTCCGTCTTGTTGCTCTTCGTGCAGACATAGATAAAGAAAGGATGTCAATGTAGAAAGAGATAAATTGGTGCAAGTAATTACTTATACTCATGTAATAATTACTACTCTTTATGTGTCTGATGTTTTGCAGAAAATCATATACTCTAGTGTGTCATGGATATTGAACTACAATGTAAATATCTCAACTCTCTGGTCTAGACGTTTTTATGCCTAATGTTCAGTTGATGCTAAGCCGTGTAAAATGTAAATGTTCTGGTTTTGAGGTGGTTCTTATTAACAATTGACATATTGCATATTAGTCTGTCCTAGATGTATTTTATAAACTCATGTTTAGAATTTAGTCACTAATTCTAAATTAGAAACATTGATTTCACACTTCATGTCATGAGAGATTTTTTCATATTCATAAATTTATTCGGGTGGGCAACCAGGATTGATAATGATAAGGAAGTAATTATTTATTATTGTTGTGAGAAATCCGGATGACACTCCTTAGCATTTAGCTATCAAAATTTTCTCATCATACCTTGCTAAAATGAAATTTAGAATTTGTTATTACATGTTACATGCACTTTGTACTTTAGTCTGCACTTTGTACAGTATTTAATGTAGATTCTTTTTACAACCATATATTGTATGAGTTCTGACTGTAGTCTGTTATTGATATAATTTTCTATACCTATTAACAAAGTGACAATAATCTATTTATGAATACAGGTGGAAGGATTGTTCCTAGGTTCCAGGAGTTAACTCCAGAAAAGTTGGGAAAGGTATCATCTAAATCTTGATTTCCTCTTGGGGTTAGTTATTTAGAACATTTAGCAGTGATAATATTCTTCATGTATCATTTGTTGGGGTGGCATGCTGTACACTAAAGATTCTCATGCTCCGTCTGTTTTTACATTTGACTACAAGTAATACTATTTTGTGATCTATTTTGTTTTAAAGCTGGTTTGGTTCGAGAAAAATACTTTGGTACAACAAAAGATCGAATGTTGTACATTGAGCATTGTGCAAACTCAAGGGCTGTAACAATATTTATTCGTGGAGGTGAGGACATGTACTGCTTGACCTTCATTTAAATGTTTTGGATTGGATTTTATATAATCAGTTTCCTTTTTGGAGAAAGATAATTTTAATAATGCATTGTTTAATAATGTATTTACTGCTTCAGAGTGTGAATTATAAAATTCTTGTTACCTATTGCTGCATGGATCATAAGGGTAGATCCTCTGAACGGTGGGTCATTTACATCTGGGGCCCTTAAGACAACAAGAGCTCGAGGGGTTTAACCTGAGGATGTTTTTACCCACTGTATTGGGAGGTTCTGCCTCACATGTACATGCATGCAATTCTTAAATGTATATTAGAGGACCGTTAACAGGATTAAATGATAAGGGTGCTGGTAAGCTGTCATCTATTGTGTGGGAGAATTCGAGTATCTGTATATGCAGTGTAAGAATGTTTCTGGCAGTTTCCAACTTGACCTTCATTTAAATGTTTCTGGCTAAGAATGATAAGGGTGCTGGTAAGCTGTCATCTATTGTGTGGGAGAATTCGAGTATCTGTATATGCAGTGTAAGAATGTTTCTGGTAGTTTCCAAGAGTAAAACATAGCCAAATTAAAAAAAAAATATTTGTTGTGTTTTTTTTTTTCATTTATGTTTACCTCAAGTTTTTATATTTTTTAGCAAATAGTAATTAAAATGTATTAATTTTTTAATAATTTTTACAAATAGTACTCAAATAAGTTCTTGTAGAACAATTTAACAAGCAAAAATTATGAGATATGTAATGGTAAAATAGTTACTTTGTATGATAAGAAAATAAAAAAGCAACTGATTACAGGCTATCGATTATCATTTTGGACACCAAAGTTCATGGTCAAACATCAATCACCTCTATATGTGGCACATGCTTAGCTTATAGGTGTTAGAATGAAATAATAATATCAATTCAGAGTGAAATGCATATGAAAGATGGTCTTCACTGTATTCATAAACATTACTCTCACATCAAAAAAAATATAATTGTTATTTAATACAAAATAACATAAGGTTAGATTGGTAAATATACAGTTTATTTCCAGCAATATTTTACTATCATCCAAACGTAAACTCAGAAAATTTACCCAATATTCCTGGACAGCTATCGGTTACAACGGAAGCAATAGTTTTAATATATGATATTTCTATGATCTAAGCTATATTTCTATCATCCATATTTATTTTTATTTTTTGAGTTTATATTCTTTTTAATATTTGAGAATAAATGAAGTATCAAATTAATAAAAAAATTATTTATTAATTTTTATGTTGCACTGCTCTTTTATTATTTATCATTTTTTAATAAAAATATTATTTTAATTATTTTAAATCACAAATAAAATTCAATTAATATTCTTATGAAAATATCAATGATTAAGTAATTAAGAATTCATTTTTAGTTATAACCTCATTTCATATAAATATGAAGGTAAATTATTATGGTTTATATTTTAAATAAAATTATATTTTCATAAAAAATATATACTATGTACATTTTATTTATTTAAAAATAAATAAAATTTATGTCAGTAAAGAATAATAGCTAAAATGTTTATTTTTATTGAAAAAAAAGTTAAGTCCACCCGAAGTTTTGCTCTATCACAAACTAGAGTGCATGAGGTTGGGATGGCCATCGTTTGCCTATGAACCCCCACTGATGCACAGTGACGTTTTGAATATGAAAAAAAAGTGAGGATTGTGTTTTCACTATGTTCTCTCGCGAGAACATTGTGCAACACATGTATTGCACTAATTGCACGATGTTCTCGCGGGAGAACACAATGAAACCTCAACCCTAAATCTTAAACCCTTGGTTACAACGGGAGCAAAAGTTTTAATATATGATATTTCTATGATCCATATTTTTTTTTATCTTTTGAGTTTATATTCTTTTTAAAATTTGAGAATAAATGAAGTATCAAATTAATAAATTTAAATTATAAAATTTTGTGTGTGACTGTGAATAGCTCTATTACTCTGCTCGGCTGAAAATTCAAAACTACAGTGCATGAGATTGGGATGCCCATTTGCCGATGAACCCAAGCTGATACACACTCCAACACAAAGAGAAGTTTTGAATATGAAAAAAAAGAAGAGAATTGAGTTTTCACTATGTTCTCGCGGGAATACATAGTGCAATACATGGATTGTACTAATTGCACTATGGGATACATAGTGCAATACATGTATTGAACTATGTTCTCGCGGGAGAACATGTATTGACCACAAAATTGATTTAGGCCCAATCTAAAACACACACGAGCCCTTCTCAATCCTGCTCCTTTTTTTGTTTATCATTTTTAAGTAAAAGTATTATTTTAATTATTTTAAATCAAAAATAAAATTCTATTAATATTTTTATGAAAATATCAATTACTAAATAATGAAGAATCAATTTTTAGTTATAATCTCATTTCATACAAATATGAAAGTAATTTATTATGGTTTATATTATAAATATAAAAAATATGCAATTAAATAAAATTATATTTTTCATAAAAAATATATATTATGTACATTTTGTTTCTTTAAAAATAAATAAAATTTATGTTAGCAAAGAATAATAACTAAAATATTTATTTTTATTGAAAAAAAAAGTTAAGTCCAGCCGAAGTTGAGCCCAAAATTGATCCAGACCTAATCTAAAACACACACGAACCCTTCTTATGGGAGAATGAGATGTCTTTTTAATATTTGAGAATAAATGAAGTATCAAATATTTAAATTTAAATTCTAAAATTTTGTCCATGACTTAAAATTCAAAATATGACAAGAGTTCTTATGTCATCGAATAAAGAATTTTCTTCAGCAACGAATTAATATTATATATCCCCGACCCCTAAGGTATATAGTGTTAATTAAAAAAAATATATTTTTTCTTTTTTCCTCTAAGGTTATTAGCTGACATGACAGGAAAAGAAAAATTAAATTTTTTCTTTATAATTATATCCCCTAAAAATACATCGTGTTATGTTCTTCTACAAGAAACTTTTTTCCATTTAACATAATGCACCCAAAGATAGGGGAGGATTACGTTTATAATTTTTTTTGTTTACAACTCTTATAACCTCAACTGTACCTTTGGTAACCTGCCCCCAAAGATATTTGAAAAGTGAATTTTTAACTTTTTATCATCCAATAAAAAATGTAAGCTATACCTTTTCCGCTTACCAAAAAAAATAATAAAACATACACCTGTTTTTATTACACCTCGAGACGAAATGAGCATATTACACATGAGATGAAAAAGACAAGGGGGCTCTTCGATAACCAACCTTTTTTATTACACCTCGTTGAAAGAATTTAGACGGTTTATGCTCTCTCTCTCTTCAAAAAAATTAGACGGTTTTTGCACTCTCGTTTTTACATTCCCAGTTCGTTAGTCAATAGAAGATACCCGCGGGTTACTTCCTTTCTACACAGGAACGGAATTTGAGTTGACCAGACCATTCAACATCCGAAGGACTCTATCGCTGGAACGACCGATGCCTGATTCATACCCACGAGTTTCTGTTCTCTCTCTCTTTCAAAAAAAAAGACAAGCTTTCTGCCCCTTTCACGGTGATTTCCGCTCTCTCTCACTGTTGGAACTTCCAGCTATGGTTTCGACCAAACCCCTCTTCACGGTGGTTACCTCTTTAGTTTCCAGTATGTATGGGATATCATGGTTATAGATTATAGGCTTTGTTGTGATTTGAAGGTTACTTTATTTGGTGGAATGTAGGTGCAGCTCTAATGCAATTTTTTATTTTTAATTATACCTATTTTAGATAATTTAATACTCTCATGTGACCACTCTTTTCTCTTTCTCGTGACCAACAACAGTGCAAGCTTCATTGTACATTTGCGATAGATATCCTCCTTGTTGTCATCAACATGTCACCATTGATAAAATAAGACAAAGGAATTTGTATAATCACAGCTACTCTTTCGCAATCATCTAATCCCTACACAGTCAGCTATTACATTTTGTATATAGCCCATCAAACTAGTCATTGAGATAGCACATCTCATAACTTGGTTTAATTATGCAAAATGATTGTTAAATCAGCATAATGCCAAAGAAATATCACACACTTACATAAAGTAGTATCATACTGTTTATTAATTGCTGTTTACACAGAAATGGCAAGTGAAAATGAATCCACCTTGTTAAGTTAATCAACCATTCAACATTGGCTATAATTAAAAATTCTATAATTAGCAGTATCTCTAGATCACAATTTAAAAAGCTAATAATAAGTGCTTATTTAAGAAGCTAATTTTGATTAGGTGGGATAAGGTGGGATTTGGTGCTCTTCTTGTGCTTTTGTATGTAGTTTGTTCTCTTGATCCCCATGAGTGGATGAAGTTTGAGGGAAAAAAAGAAGAAAGAGTTTACTTTTAGGGGTTTGCGTTTTTAAATTATTATTAATTGTTGCATTGTTAGTGGAAGTGGTTTTCTTTCAAGTTTGGTGATGATCTGTCATTACCAATTGGTTTGATAGACATTTTGTACATACGAGGTTTGCCTATAGTGGGTAAGCCTATAATTGCAAATGAAACTCTGATGACACCACAAGAGGGTGATACATCTACAGTTCTCTTGTCTTGGTTAAGGGATAAATTTATGAATAACAGTTGCAGAGATTTATCCCAACAAATCAGGGCATAGGTCCTGTATATGTTGAGATAAATTATTTTCCCTCGCACTAATGATGTCAATGTTTATTTCTTATTATTGCTGGGAAACATTGACGACATTAGGTCGTATGCATGGGGGGCTGCATGTTTGGCAGACATGCACGATTCTCTTGAAAGAGGTAATAAACATTTAAGAGATGGAGAATCTGTCAAGCATTTGACATTTGCTACCATTCTTGTTCAAGTAAGTTAATTTTCGTTGTAATATTTACTTTTTGTATTGCATTTTTTTTAATATATGTTTTTTTTTTTTTGGAGTTACCCAACCCTAATTACCTCTTTGAGGCGAGTTGGCTCCCTCCGGTATCCCCACAACCTTCGACTCTTTGAGCCGGCTATGAGACTAATCCGGAGTGCGAGGGTTAGTGATGGCTAAAGGTTCAGACCCCTCCCCAAGAATGCATTCAGCGAGAATCAAACACATGTCCAACCCCACTAACTCAGCGCCAAGGAACCAACTAAGCTGCACCCATTGGGTGAATATATGTTTTTATAACTTATTTTTTCTTTTGTCAAATGTATATGCAGGTTTTTGTACTTGAACATATTTTGAGACTTCAGACTATATGCCTACGATATCTTGTAAATCGTCCCTACTCTATAACTGAAGAAGAGTTGACGTCCGTCAATTTTGTAGAGAGGGATTTTCCATTAATAAAAAGTTGGGTAGAAATGTTTTTTAACAAACCCTATGGTAATGAATTGGAAAATTTAAACCAGAATATTTTGAGAAACATCCATTATGATGATGTAAGTTTATAAAAATACCCCTCTTATTATAAATGAAAATCTTCTTCATTTGTTGACTTGATAAATTTGTATTGTTTTTGTTGTTACAGATTATTTGAATCCATATCAAGGAGTAAATCTTCTTGAGCCTTATGCGCATCAAACACATATAGCAGCATGCAGGACAATTTTAATTTTCTGCAATGTTGTTTTATACAATTGTCCTGACCGTTGCCCACAAAAGTATGGCTTGGATGCAATGCATAAGTGCAAGACCATAACACTGCCTAAGAAGAAAAAAATATGGCAAAAAGAGGTCCCCGGTCTAATTGGTTAGAAAAATGCCAAAAGTATATTGAGCAATGGTTTTCTAAAAAAAATGCATACATCATTTGGGTATTTCTCCTTTTTCAATTCCTTGCATTACATTTTATTTGTTTTCATGTTAAAGCATTTAAATTCATTAGTTGTATTAGCTTTCTTTTGGTTTATAGGCAATGATTTAATTGCGATGTTGTTTTTTGTTTCTTCAGATTCAGATTCAGATTCAGATTGCTGTAGTCCTGCTGATGTGCGGGAGGATGATGTGCATAATGGTGAGCATGAAGGATTTCAATCTTCCACGCAAACATTGCGTTTGCATATACAATTTTCTTTTAGTGTGAATGGATTTATGAAAATTGTTAGGACTTTAATAAAAAAATTTGTGTGGACAGAGGCAGATGATATTGTCCAGGATAATGTGCATGAAAATGAGGAGGAGAGAACTCCATCTCCCCTACCAATAATTCGTATGTGTATATAATTTTGTTTTAGTGTGAAAGAATTTATGATACTTAGTAGGAGTCTAATAAATTTCAATTTTCCCACAAACATTTCGTATGCATATACAATTTTCTTTTAGTGTGAATGGATTTATGAAACTTGGTAGGACTTTAATAAATTTCATATATTTTTTTGTGCACACGGACAAAGGATATTGTGTAAGAGGATGATGAGCATGAAACACTTCAATATTCCCCACAAACATTTCTTATTCATATATAATTTTCTTTTAGTGTGAAAGGATATATGAAACTTGGTAGGTGTTTAATAAATTTCATATTTTTCTTGTGGACAGCGATGGAGAATATTGTCCAGCATGATATGCCGGAGGATATTGTGCAGCATGATGAGCACAGAATTTTTCAATTTTCCCCACAGACATTTTGTATGCATATATAATTTTCTTTTAGTGTGAAAGAATTTATGAAACTTGGTAGGAGTTTAATAAATTTCATATATTTTTTTTGTGGACAGAGGCAGATGATGTGCCGGTGGATGTGCATGAAAATGAGGAGAGAACTCCATCTCCCCCACCAATAATTCGTATGTGTATATAATTTTGTTTTAGTGAGTCTAATAAATTTCAATTTCCCCACAAACATTTCGTATGCATATATAATTTTCTTTTAGGTTGAAAGGATTTAATAAACTTGGTAGAAGTTTGATAAATTTCACATTTTTTTTTTTTACAGAGATGCATGATATTGTTCATAATGAGTATGAAAATGAGGAGCAAAGAATTCCATCTCCTCCCGGACGAGTGATTCGTATGTATATACAATTTTCTTTTAGTGTGAAAGAATTTATGATACTTAGTTGGAGTCTAATAAATTTCATATATATATTTTTTTGGACAACGAGAAGAACAAGTAGAGTATTCAAACCAAATTTGTATTATAATACTGTCGAATGGGAAAAACCGAAGAAAAAGAAGAAGAAAACATAAAGGATGAGCTAAAGTTGTCTCTATCCAATCAATTTTAAATTGCCATCTTCCTGCTCCTCAATTCTGTTTTCATTCAGTCATTTTGCTGGTTCGACCATAGAGTTATGAAATCCTTTTCCTACTTTGATAATTCAATATTTTTAGTTGTGTATGTTGTTAATATTACATCTTAAAAATCAACTCTATATATATATATATATATATATATATATATATATATATATATATATATATATTTGGTGTGGAAATCAACTATATTTTTAGTTAGTGATACATTATAATCAATTTGCATTGGGAAAATTTAACAAATGATTTTTTTTTTATTAACCTCCTAATTCTTTGATAGATATCCATATGAATTGTCAAAATTGAGATAAGCTAGATAGCCTAAACAATAATGTCAAATAATAAAAATATTAGGACTAGTAAATTCTAATTTACAACAACATAACAAACTTTTGGTATACGCAAGACAATATCCTTATTAATATTATTTTTTTCAGTATGATATATATCCATTTTGAACAACCATTTTTTTCTGTTTTTTCCCCAAACTTTGTAGTAGATAGGATGAGATATATTTGTCTAAATAACTAACTCTTTTAAAACCTTCAAACAAATTTATACAGTCATATACCATAATTTGTCTTTAATCTCTATATATGAAAAGAGGCATATTGTCTTAAATTAAATACATAAACAATAATATCATATAAAATGTTACAAACTAATAAAGAAAGGATAAATGCATATAAACCAAATGCGTGTGACATGTCAAGTTTAAATTACTAACTATTTTCCTTCATCAAACAAATATTTTGTAAATCAAGATTTTCAAAGAAAATAAATATACACAAATGCATCATATTAATAAGGTCAATATTCTTTTCTTCATATTTTAATGTTAATATGTATGTAAATTTTTACTTTACCCAATATCTTTCTCATCATTGTGACACCCATATGGTCTAATCTCTCATGTCGAGGGGTAAAGATTTTTGGATCGACTAACTTCTGGTTTGTAAATTATTAATTTCTATAAATTCTTATTTGTATAATATAATCCATAATAGAAATCTTGCACTTCTTCCAACATAATTTTCTGGCAAGGTCCAGAAGATGTGATATAAAGAAATTTAATATTATTTCCATCCATGATTTCAATCCGATAACCATTGCATCAAATATTTTTAATTCTTAGTAGATTTCTCCTAGATCTACTGTAGTATAGAACACAACTTATGAGTAATTTTGTTCTTTTACGTAATATGGTATAAGCTCATCTAAGCATTGAATCATGCTGATGCTTGTCTAAAATAACTAGCTCTTCTGGAGCTTTGAAATGAATTTTTATTTCATATATATGAAGTAAAATTTACCGATTACTTTTGCTTACCAATTAAAGTTTATTATTCTCATTGATCTACCAGAGTATTATGTATCAAATATTAATAAATTTTTTCCTTCAAATAATATAATACATGCTCTTCTAGAGCTTTCAATCAAGTTCATAGTGCCAAAATCTAGTACTGACACTTGTGTGAGTCATGTTTAAGGTCATTTGTTTGTAACCATAATCCTTTCCATATCTAAAATTATAATCTCAAATATTCACTTTTGGGAATATAGTTAAGCCCATTGGTTCATAATTAGAATATGTTCATTTAGAATATTCACTTATGGTAATAGAGTTTAATCATTGGATTTGGGTAGCCTTATGGTACAATTTTTCATTAATAATTTGTTCTTGTATTGAATCGTAAAAATTCACAAACTTGATTCAGAATATTTTTGTACCATTTTCTCAATGTTGCTACCACATGGAGCATATTCAATAGGCATAAAATATTGAGAGTGTTTTCTCTTATTTTTCTTCTTTCGAATTGTTCTAAAGATCAACGAGATCCTTTTAATCATGGTTTAGCTCTAGTTCTTAAGGAACTACAATACAATTATAAATAGTGACCAATATTATGCAATCCTTTAGGGATGCTTCAAAATGTAATTTCTTGGGAAATTTATCGAAATTTGATTTCTGAAATCCTCCAGAGATGCCTAAAATGTATTTTCTTTAGGAATTTATCAAGAAGGAAATACAAAAAAGAAAAGATTCTTGATGTAAATAACATAAGAAAGCGGAAATGAGAGAAATTAAGTTATGGAATATATTAAAATAAAAGAGAGGATAAGGATGTGATACTCCCTTTTATTTTGATATAACTTATCACTTGGTTGATAAAGATTTATGCTTGAAATGAAACATGGAAGATTTTGCTACACTAGATACTTGTGCATGAAACAAAACATGGAGCAATTCGTCATACTACAACTTATGTTGCTTCACCATTAAAGACTTGATCGTGCTGCTACATTACAAGATACTCGATCGTGATGATAAGGTGTTATAAAACTAAAAGAGAAAATACAGAAATGTGAAATGAACAGAGAGTAGAAGAATATCATTAAATATTCTTATTCCATTTTTCCATAGAGTGCATGTCTTTATATAGAACTCTAAGAATGAATATAGAACTAATTAAACATCAACACACCATTATACTTATATAGTTACAATTCATACCAAAGGTTATGGCAAGCAAAAAGTCATAACAGAAATCTCCTAAAATTCCAATAGTCATCCACATATAAAATTCATGTTTTACAATACATACCCTTTAATTAACTTTTTTATCCAAATATCCAAAATTAAACTTCTCAAGGAATTTGAATCACTGTATGAAAAGCAACTGATTTTTAGTTCTTTGCCACAAGTTACTGTTGCCAGTTAATCAAGTTATCAAATAAGGAATGACAATTGAGTGAAATAGAATATTAGGAATTACCTGTAGTCATGTATGAGAAATGAACCTCAGGGCATATTTGGTACATAGTATAGGATAAGGTTTGATAGTATAAGGCATGATTGTATAAGACCTGATTAAATTTTACTACTATCGAGCGTTTGGCATGAAATTGTATAAGATAATATATTGTATAAGATAATATCATTCAATGTTTGGTAATACACTGTATAATACTAGATAGGTTAAAAATAAATATTTTTATCAAAAATACCTTTTAATAATGAATTTACATAATTCTTCCAAATACATGAGATGATATTATTTTTTATAGAGATATGTTGATCAGTGTGTCCAAAAAATATATTAATTTTTATAAAAATACAAATCTCCAATATTTTTTTAAAATTTATATATTGAAAAATTATTTTTTATTTTAATATACTAATGTTAAAATAATATATTAATTCTTGAGAAGTGCATTGGTTAATACACCGACTCCTTATCAGGCCTAATCCTACCCTCTCAGGCCTGATTAAGTTATACATCATTTTGATGTATAAAGGGATCCTGCTGTATAAGCTTTACTATACGATGGTCACACCAAATAACTAAAAATGTTGTATCATATAGTATAAACTTATACTGTCAGACTTTATACATCACATCAAACAAGCACTCAATGTTGCCATCTATTTGCTATATCTTTTTCTTATTGTAAGTTTCAAAAACAATTCATTATTCTCTTTTGAAAACAAACAGCATGTCACAATGAGAGGGGGAAAAAGATTCTAGCTTTTTAGTGCAACTTTTTAATCCATTAGAATGCGTTTGGTATGAGAGATATTTTTTGTTATATGAAAAAAAAGATTTTCAGGAATATAGTGAGAAATTTTTGTTGCTGTGTAAGTTACAAAAGAATGTTTGATAGGTTAAAATATTACCGAGATTATTGACTCAAATTTATTTGTTTGGTTGATTGTTAAATATTTTTGGAAATTTGAGATGTTTTGATAAAAATAACCCTACCATCCCTGCTTTCTTCAAAAACGATTTACATAGGTTTTCTACATAGAGAAACGGGCACACTGGTACCCGGTTAGCGCCATGGTTCCTGTTGCGAAGGAAGGAGGTCCTCAATGTTCTCATCTGCGGCGTTTCTACCCTCCTCAACTCCATTCCTCTCAACGCCATGATTTCTGAGTAACTCCATACCAACTGTGTTTTAAGATGACTTATAGCAACAACAAAAGACGAATGCAAATTTGGAAAGTATTATATATATGAGGACTAAAGACGATGAAGGAGATCTGGCGATGACGGAGCACATGAAGACTATGAAGGAGATTTGACAATGTCATCTTTTTTTTTTTTTTTTGGTAAAATGACAAGTCATCTTTATCTACAAAATGTTTTTATTACACATCTCCTCACATATTTTACAAGAGAGCGTTTTAGTCCGAAAAAGTTACGATCAGAATTCAAATCAAAGGAAAAAATGAATACCATAGGTAAAAAGGAATTTTTTTTTTCTGGTCCATAGTGAAAAACTCAAATGTTGGGGATGATTTTAGAAATTTATTACATATATTCATACCAAACATGGTAAAAAATTATTTCCAACCCCACTTAGTGCAATTAAATAAAAAATTAGGGTATGTAAAATAAGACGTTTGTGTGAGAGGCATACTCTAAGGGGGCGTTTGGTTGAAGGTTTTTATTTGGTTTCCCATCTATCTTGAAGTGGCATTCTATGATTGCTTTGTTTGGTAGAAAGATTAAAAAAATTTAGCTATGCTTCTCTTTTCCCCATCCTTCACAAGTATGTGCAAAATCAAAAGCAAATCATGGTAAAACTTTACCATTTAAGATGTGGTATAAAGGTGAATGAAGAGTGTTACCATATTACCCTCTTCTAAGTACACATGTCTACATCTCTAAAATATCAAGAGTTATTTTTGGTATTTCAACATATTTACCCATCATTATTTCACCTTCAACCAAACAAAGACTCACAAAATTTAACTCAATTTCCCGATAAAATTTTGACCAATCAAACAACTTTTTTTAACTTTTCTACCAAACTCACTTTCCAACCATTTCTCTAATATTCAAAAAATTTCTCCTCAACCAAACACCCCATAATAGTTCATTTAAAACCATGATTTCTTTTACCCTGTTCTTTATCACGTATAGAAAACAAACTTGTAGAATTTGTAAGAAAACAGAAGCATGCAATATGGATGATAATCCACTCTTTATGGTGTAGCAAATATATAGACCATACCTATCTTGATTTTGGGCCTAATAAATATGTGTAGATGGACTATTCATTAAACCTTCATTGGTTCAAATCAAATAGGTACAAGGCCAGCGCAATTTGTTATAAGGAAAATGATTGTTTTGCAAAATTATTATTTTAACTATAGATTCAATGTTTCTCCTGTATATATAAAAGTGTGTCGGGTCCGTGTATCATATATTGCAATGCATATTTATTCATAAAATTTATGATTTTGATTGATTTAGGATGGAAGAACTCTGTACCATAACACCTAAATATGGAACGAGAAAAGAAGCAGGAAATCTGTTGAAATATCCGTTTGTTATCTGTAAAGAATTACTTCAATCCAAAATCTTAAGGTGTTGGGTAAGGGTCTTTATAATGATTTATATTATTCTCTAACACACTCCCTCACGCAAGAGCCCTTTGGGCTAGAAACGTGAATATTGCACGGGCTCAATTTTTGATTTACCTTTTGTGTTTTTTATTTTTAATTCTACTTTAAAGTGGAGAGTCACTTAAGTTCTAATACTATGTAAAGAACCACTTCAACCCAAAACTTTAAAGTATTAAGTAAGAACTTTTTTAATAATTTATATTATTCTAAAAAATTATCTGGAATCAGGTTCTATCAAGGTTAAGTCCATATACGAAAGCTGCATTCGCACGGAGCTATGAGTCATTTCTAGTTCTACATCTATTTGGCACACCACGCTACCGCCCCTGACATAGACTTCATAAGTTATAAGGAAAGGATATTAATATATAGGATATATCTCTATATAAATTCCAATGTTGAATTCTGTCCAACTCCTTTTGAATTCACATTTTCTTTATTTGTTTAAACAATTATAATCTAAAATGTTAAATTTAAATAATTTGTATAATTAAATTTTTTGAAATCTTGAATTAATTTATATTAAATATTTAAAAATATTTCTAACTTAAAATATATTAAGAATTATTTTTAAATAACATTTAGATAACTTTATAAAAGAAAAACTAATAATTATTATAATAGTTTTGTTGGAAAGGCACCTTTTCTAACAACCAAAAAGGAAGGCACCTTTACTGAGTTGTATTTTGTTTTTTCTTCAGAAAAGCTGATCTAATTATCTTAATTTTTTTATACATTTTTTACTTTAAAAAATATTGTTTTACTTTTGAAAAGAACACAAATAAACAAACCTTATTAGGCCGAATTTCTAAAGGGAACAAGGACAAACAATTTATTAAAACCACAAAAGAGAAAACAACGTCGCGTAATATCTTAAGTGACTTTACTTCACATACACACACCACAACGGTTACAGACACATAACTAAAGACGATAGGTTCAGAGTCTCCATATCTTATTTAAGAGGCTATGGAGCTTAACACTAATGTTAGTACATTGGATCAGGCAATGTAGTACGTTGGATTAGGCAGCTTAAAGATTCTATGTGCATAATATCCCAGGACATCGCTCCATTGGTCTCCTGTGTTTCCAATGATTCTGTATCCTTCTTCCACCAGCTTCTTTCTCTCTGCTGTTTTGTATTCACGTCCTGTTTTGCCTGCGTATATCGATTTATCCCTGCGTCCACAAATTATTTGTTTTTATATAAGAAAACCTTTTTTTATTTGAACCTTCAATGAAAAAAATCTCAACCCACATATTTGTTTCTTATTATTCAGGAGCATATACTCTTCAACTCCCTCACTCAATTATTCCTTTTCATATTTCATTTTATTCATGAGCAGTTGTCCTCTTACTCATTATTTATTTTATGACTGTGGCATTGAAGTTTGTATTTATAACCTCACCTATTTTATCTTGGTTTCCTACCACGATAGCGATAGCCCAATCCTATCTCATTCAAGTGTTTTGTCCTATTGTATCTCATTCACACCAGACAGCAGAGCGCAATAAATTTTTGTACGTCCATAATAATTTTGGCCAAAACCATGATTTGGTGGACTTTTCAAATGAGAATCCAAAAAAAACAATTTAATGTTTTTAATCATATAAATTTTTAATTATTTTTTAGTTATAAGACATTTATCATCAAATTTATGATATTTAATAAATTATTATACGTAGGTTTATATTTTTTCTTTCCTCTCTCTTTTCGTTAATATGATCCCATGTGGATCTCACATAGAAAATGAAATTATTTAATCACCAGAAAAATTAAATTCATTATTTATATGAACAAGTAATAATTCTTTAATTTTTTTTAGTAGACTGATAATTCTTTACTTTATTATTATGAGTTTTATAATTATCAATAATTGCAAAAAGACTACTTAAAGTATTAATTAAAAAAAAAATTCACTAACTTATACTGAATTTTTTTTTTAAAAAAGGGTTAGAAAATTAAGTGCTTGTTTTTCATGCTTAAGTAGAATAATTAGTTCATCGTAAGATACTTGTTGACGTTAAACTTATGTGCATTGTTGTTCACATGATTAATTATTAAAGCTTTTTCCTTTTAATGGATCTCAAGAGTATGCTTCTTAGGTAGATTATTATTACAGAGTTATTAATCTTATATAACATAAGATAGAGATATCTTAAGCAGGTGAAACAAAGTTGTGGGGTTAAAATTTTTAAAAAAAAAAATAAGAAAAAAATAGGCACAAAATTTTATGAATTTGCAATATAAGACAACAATCTTATGTGATATAAAACAATTATTTTTCTTATTATTATTATATTTTAATAAATATGATGCCTATTGTTATTTTTATTAATGGGCTTAAAAGTATGAATTGTATATAAACAATCTTAGAGCCTCTCTGATATTTTTTTAAGTTAAAAATTATTTTTAAGCTAAAATAAAAAACATTTAAAAATAAACTAAAAACTACTTAATGATTATATAAAAATTTTAACTTAAAAAAGTTTTTATTTTAAAAAAATGATATAATTTAAAAAAAGTTTCTCCTAAGAACTTTTGCCATTTTATTTTTCTCTTCGTTATAAAAAATTCCTTTTATAATAAGAATTTTGGCACAAATTTATTTGATCTAATTTTTGTTTATAAGAAGAAGAAAAAAACAAAAACTTACTTGGTAATTAACTTCTCCCATGTGTAGTATCCAGCTTGCGCCAAGTTCACACCTGTTACTTTCGCATGACGCTCTGATCTTTCAGTTAAGAACACAATCTTGATGCCAAGTGACACCAGTTTATTGTACAGCTTCAGAGTCTCCGGCAGTGCTGGTGCTTTGCCAAGTTCAAGCCATTCATCAAACGCCGTGTGGTTGAATACTTCCACCCTACCACCCAAAAAAAAAAAAAGTTCAATTTTTTCATAAAATACATTAACTATAATGAACAAGATTGTAAAAGGTCCATAACACACAGAGAGAGAGAGAGAGACAATCATATTATGCACAATAATAAGGCTAAGTTTATCCTTTTTATTAGACTGATAGTGATTAAGCAGTTACATTGACTAAAAAAATTGTAACACGTTAAATTAAATTTATGTCATTCAACTTATATAGTCCTTATTCAATTTATTTCTAATTAATATGATATTTCGTTTTCTCACACTTAAATTTCCAACTCAATATTTTTTTATATTTAGGCCGCTGATATTTTCTCACATAGCGTAAAAGTGTATAAATAGCATTGTTAGATTTCAAATACTGAAAAGCATTGCTAACCGCTTGAGACTATATATATATATATATATATATACCAAAAATAGTTGAACATGTATGATATATAAGTATGCATGTATGAAAAGTGAAAAACAAGTATGCATATAAGAAAAACATTGCCATCGCTTGAGATTATATACCAAAAACAGATAAACATATATGATAAATAAGTGGTAATAGCAAAAAGAGAAAAAACAAGTATCCATATATATATATATATATATATATATATGAAAAGAAAAGAACATATATACCCAAATCCGTTGTTGGCATAATAGGGAAGATTGGAGAGTGTAGTCTCATCTACGTCAAAAACCCAAATGTCATTTGAAGCGATTTCGAGGTCCCTAGCATAAAAATAAGCTTCACGATTAACAGTTTTGGAATCTGATCTATATTGTTCGCTTAGCATGTAGTCTCCGATAAATTCTTCACATTCTTGTGGAATAGTTTTCCAGTCAATGAAGTTGTGTGCTTCCACACCAAGCCTCCAACTTGCGCACGATACTTCCGGAGCGTAGTGTTCATGTTAAGAACCTTGAGGTCACCACTTCAAAAGCTAGCTCAAAGGGTGGGAGTGCCAAGGCCTTATAAAGGCCATATTAGTTGCCCATCTAATCAATGCGGGACTATATATCTCAACACGCCCCCTCACGCAAGAGCCTTTTTAGGCTAGAAGCGTGGAAATTGCACAGGCTCATTTTTGGTTTACCTTTTTGTGCTTTTTTTTTTTTTTTTTTAATTCCACTTTTTAAAGCGGGGGACGGTGAGGCTCTGATACCATGTTAAAAACCTTGAGGTCACCACTCCAAAAGCTAGCTCAAAGGGTGGGAGTGCCCAAGGCCTTATAAAGGCCATATTAATTGCCCATCTAATCAATGCGGGACTATATATCGCAACAGTTCACCTAACCCAGTTTTCATTCGGAGAGGGAAAATTCGGAAGTTTGCACCGTGGCATGTTGCTACAATTGTGGCTAGAAAGAAAATAACTACCTTCATTCTCATCTCTATTGCTTCTACCTAGCACAGGATACTCTTGCAACATGGTTTGCTTCTTTAAATAGACGGCCAACGGAATTAATTTATGCTTATTTTTTAATTAATTAATATAATTCAATAAACTATAACTGAACGGAATTCATCCTACTGGAATAGAGAGTTAAACTTCTTATTATTACATTAACATCAAAATATCCCTCCTCTTTAATTAAATTAAAAGTGAATTTAATAATATTATGTATATTTTACTTATAAACATAATTCAAATCGGAACGGTGACCATTTTGTCATGTTTAGACAAAAAAATTACCAAACTGCCACGCCAAAAGTAAATTTTGCCAAAATGTCACGCGGCATAATTCGCTACACAGTGTAGCGAATTGTGCATGCAAGTAATTCGCTACACAGTGTAGCGAAATATGCCACGTCAGAACCAAAAATGTCACATGTCAAATTTTGAGAAATTCGCTACATAGGGTAGCGAATTTCTCAAAATTTGACATGTGACATTTTTGGTTCTGTGCATTCTGACGTGACATATTTCGCTACACTGTGTAGCAAATTACTTGCATGCATAATTTGCTACACTGTGTAGCGAATTATGTCGCGTGACATTTTGGCAAAATTTACTGTTAACGTCGCAGTCTGATAATTTTTTTGTACAAGCGTGGCACTTTGGTCACTGTCCCCTTCAAATCTTCTGTTGCTCTCTTATCACTTTTTTTTTTTTTTAAGTTTTTGTTTTCTTTTTACAATATGATGGGACCCATCATGTGAATGTGAGTGTGGTAGAAAGTTAAAATTTTACAGCAATACCGGAAAATATTTTGTCTTAGGAGGTGTTTGGTATGAAGCTTTTGTTTAGAATAACGGAGAAATGGAGTGGAGAATGTTTTTTTTTTTTTTTTTTGTAATAGTGGAGAATATTTTTTGTCTATGTTTGATATAAGTTATCCTAATTTATTTCCTGCAAAAAAATTCATCCATCAATCCACGTTTACACCATCAATAAAATTAATCACATGAAAAAAAGAATTCTCCCCAACTTATGGTATTTTTTCCCCATGTATTCTTATTCTAATCTTAACTAATTGAGACCATAATGCCCTCTTGATATATATGCAGATGTACTCTGATTATATATGGATAATTTGGAAATTTATGGTGAGATTTTCTTAATATTCTATCATCAACCAAACACACCATCAATAAAATTAACCTCATTTGTCCGATAAAATTTTGACATACCAAACATTTTTATTTACTTTTCCACGAAAAAAAATTTCACATCATATTCTTAGATTTTTTTTTCCCGGCTAAAAGGAATATCTTCTATACCAAACACCCCCTAAAATAACACTATTTTTTCTTATAAGTTTCGAGTTTGTTTGATCTCAATAAATAGATAAAATAATTTTGGAAGAAATGCGTCAATAATAAATTCCATAGTGTTTGAGCCGAAAAAATAAGTAATTGATGAACTGTAGATATATATAAAAATAATGAAAAAAATATTTGTCATTTTAAATAACATAGAGTTATTTTATTTTTAATAAAATTTTGTTATTTTGATATATTTTTAAATTTTCTCTCTTTAACTTTTTTTTTATTTCTAATTTTATAAAAAAAATGACAAAAGACATCAAAATAATATAATTTTTATTAAAAATGACATAAATTTATATATTTTAAAATCACATATGCAAAACCCAAATTGTAAAAGGCACTTGAAATTTGTAAATACAAGAGGTTGGTGCGTCAGCTGTCGCATCGTACAAATCATTTAATTATATTTGTGGTCCTTCAAAAGTAAAAGCTTAAAAGTATGGCGTTAACTTTGGAATTTCACCTAAAAAGAGAGTATTGTAACTTGGCAAGTGTCAGAAAAGAATTGGTCCCCAAAATACGGCACAAATATCGACCATGTTTCCAATTGATTCTCTATCTGTTTTCCTCATAAACATTTCTCTGAGCAGATTTGAATGCAGAAAAACTTTGGTACCCTCGTAGGTCGTAGCATTAAATTTGGTGCTCATTTTTATTAAAAAAGATTTTCTTTTAGAAAATGTAAAAATAAATCTGCATAAAAAAAGGAAATAAACTTTTTAATAAAAAAAATATGAAGTTCAGGTTAGGCCGGCCTATAAATTTCTTTGGATGAGTTTTTTTTCTCTCTTCAAAAACAGTTTTTTTCAAGAAAAAAAAAAGAAAATTTGTTTTTAGTTCGTTTGTATTTTTGCTTTTAAAAAAGAAAAAAGTGTTTGTCATTTTAAATGACATAAAGTTATGTCATTTTAAATGACATAAAGTTTTTTATTTAAATTTTAAATTAAAAAAACCACCCACTTTCTCTCTATCATGATTTTCATTTTCTGTGTCTATCTTTCTTCTAACATGACGTAACTTATGTCATTTAAAATGAGAAATACTAAGCCTTATAAAAAATCATACGTCAAAAAAGTTAAAAACTTACTTTTTTCAGAAGCTGAAAAATTTAGCTTCTAAGAAAAGCAAAAGTCAAAAGTTAATTTTTTTTCAAAAATTAAATATTTTAATAAAAATATAAATAGCTTTAACTTTTATAAAAAGCACTTCTAAAATAAGAAAGAGATAAACGTTACTTTTTTAAGAAGCTCAAACAAACGGGCTCTAAGTTAGGTTAAGATTAACCTATTATAAATAGTCAAATGGAACATATCTAGGCTTTTAATAAAATTTATTTAGAAAACATGCCATAGTTTTGTTGTACATGTCAGGCCTAAAAGCCTACAGACCGGCTTATAGCACATTATTTATTTTGAATAAAATAAATAAATTATTATTTTTATAATTGTGAATAATAAAATAATGTTATTTTAACTACTGATGTTTAATAGGCATAAAAACATTAACCTGCCTAAATCAAAAAAATTATTTTTTATACAAGTCAGGTCAAATTTATTATTTGGTGCCTACACAAGTTAATAGGTTAGGTCAAACTTAAATTTTTTTATACAAATCTAATCCATTTAAGTTAAAGTCTAAACTAATTTATTTACCGCGCTGGATATACGGAGCACCAAAAAATTTCTCATTTAAACAAGACAGGAACAAGAACCGACCCTAATCCAAGGATAAGCATATATGTTGTAGATTATGCAGTGTGGCCTCATCTACATCAATGAGCCATTTGTAGTTGCCGTCCTCTACCATAACAAAAATCCTCCGCAACTGTTTTGGAGTCTATTATATTTCCATAGTCATCAATATTTGTTAAGTTTTCGCTAGTAATAAGAAATTATTTTAAAATAAGAGATTTAACAATTCCAAAGGAGTTGACTCCTTATTGGTACTCAAATTAAATATAACCAGTTTTTAAATAATTAAATTTTAAAAATTGTATATAAAATTGATTGTGTTTAAGCCATTAAGATTGATTTAATAATGAGAAATTTGGATACATTATATTAAGATACATTTTAATTCTCACTTGTATTAAAATAATAAATTGATTATGCTTTGAAAATGCTAATAATACTTGTTAAAAAAACTCTTTTAGAGTGAGCATGTAAAATTATATCTATTTTTAATTTTTAATAAATTAAGAATAGATATAATATTATTTTATTATGCATGAGTTGAGATCCAATTTGTTAAGGGTTTATTTTTTATAAAATTACTTTAGATAACTTTGTTCAATATTCACTGAAACGATGTTATTTTAGGGGCAGAAATTATGAGATGTTTGTAATTTTAATTTATTTTGGAGATATAACAGTCTTTATCATTCTAATTTTTTAATCCTAAAATGATGTCGTTTTGGTGAATTTTAGACAAAGTTATATAAAGTAAATTAGATTTTTTTTCCATTATGTGAAAATTTTGTTGATGATTTCTACTATAAATTTTCAAAGAGACGTGACTTCACATAAAATTTTATTTATAAAAAAATATTTTTTTCTATTCTAAAAAATAACCCTAAATCAGAAACATAAACTGATATAAATAAATAAAAAATTAAAAAAATTTCCCAACACATTTAATATACATATAAAGCAAAATATATTATCAAGATTAAATATACATTAATTATTAAATATTTTATTTATTAATTAGATATTGTCTGATCTCTCGATGGTAATAAAAATGAATTATGTTATGAAATATATAAAAATAAATTATTATATATTTTAAAAATAGGATAGGATATTGTAATAACTAATTAGTATTACTACCAATCAATTTCACCAATTATGTTGATCGAATGGTTATATTTATTTCTATTTTTGTGTGGTTATGATTTCTTAATTTAATGTGAAAACATTAAATATGAAAAATTATAACCATACAAAGGTAAAAATAAATATTAAATATTAAATATTAAATATGAGGAATCAAAATCATACAAAGAAGAAAATAAATAAAATCGTTGAATCAATATAATCGATCTAACGATAAAATTAATTGATAATAATATTAATAATAAGACTAATTGATTATTATAATATTCTTTATCTTTAAAAACTTTCAAAAAAATATATCTATTCTCTGCACCATTCCAGACTTGTCTTCACAGCGGGAGCATAGCGTGGTGATTTCTGTCGATATTATGAGTACGATTGGATCATGCACGAGGAAAACGCGCACATTATTTTAATTTTTTTTTAGTACTCTTTCTGCCAACTAACTAGCTTTATAATTCTACCTTTTGCCACGTCATTTTTGTCCTGATTTTCATTTTTATATTAAAAATATATTATTTTATTTATTTATTTTATCTATTAATTCCAAACACTGATTATGATCTAACTATATTAAAGATTAATATATAAAATAGATATAAAATAAATAAATAAGTAAAACAACTTATCCCTTTATAATGTAAATACTCGCTACCAACCAACATTATTGTACACTTTGTCTTGTCTTGTCATGTCCCCATGGATGAACAAAACGAGGTCACTATTTTGAATTTTCTAGAGAGTAAGCCCCCTAACATTACCCTGGACTTTGCTGTAAAATCCAGAATTCTACATAAAAAATAATTGGGTTAATATTTTTTATATAGTAAAAAAAAAAAATTATGTCCTATAAATATATAAAAATATATAATTTTATAAGCTCAAGTGAGTAGAAAAGGAAAAAAAAATTATATGGGTATCACATATGTTATAAGAGAAAAAGTTTATCTCTTACAACACGAGAAACAATAAACCCAAAAATAATATATTATATGGATGACTTTAAGTAATTTTATTTTTTTGAAAAAAGTGATTTTATGATCTAATGTTTAAAAATTATTTTGAAGTTATATTTTCTAATATATAAGAAAATATCAAACATACCTATCTACGAATTTCATTTAATTTTTTTTTTCAAATTTTTATAAAAGAATTTAAAGATTTTTTTATTGAAATTTTTTTTTATTAAAAAACACAAAATACAAATCCTACATTCCCTTATTTATTTGGCCAAATTGGCCTTATATTTTGCCTTTAGAATGAATAACTAGTGAATTACCCGTGCGATGTCCGGGGGGAAAAAGAACGAAATTATTGTCCCCGTTGTTAATTAGTCATCGCACCGGTAAATCAACACCTTCATCTTGTTATCAAGCTCTGAATAGTACTATAGTGGAAGTATAAACATGAAGGAACAACAAATAAAAAAGCAAACCTGTTACTTGAGAATTATGTGAAATAAAAAAGAATTATCTTGCTATTTTGTGCTATTTTTGAACTTTAAAAGGCTACAGCATTCACACGGAACTTATAAATATCAACCACCAACAAATCTTCAACTCATGGGCATTGAATGTTATGTAAAACAAATATAGTTATGTACTCAATAATTCATTCTTTAAATATAACCACCAATGAACATTCTCCTTTGTATTATTATTCAATATGATCCTGTCTTATTGTTTCAACCGTACACAAAATTTGCTACAAAATGAAATCAATTAATATACATGAAGAAAAAAAGATTAAATGTTATGTTGATTGTTCATTTTGTTTAGATGCACTTTTATTTATCGCAATAAGATTGTTCATTTTATTTAGATGTTTGTTTCTGAAATATTTATAACAGTAAATCTAATTATCTTAACTATACAAAGACGGATTTGTTAGACAGTAGATATAAGGGGGAAAACGTGTTCGCGCGCGGGGAGGGCCGGCCCTCTGGGCCGAGCTTATTTTTCCACCTCTAATTGTCAACATTTCCTATCAACTTATAATAGGTTTTCGTATTAGTCCATATAAAAAAGGTTCTTATACTTACGTCTAGATTACTATGCATCTATCTGTAGTTGTACCATATATATTAGATGAAGAGTTCAAAAATATTTGAGTTAGTACGTTTATTATTATAACAAATATTTTACAGTTGAAGTTAAATGTGGTAATATCAAAAGACCATTCAATTGCTTATTTACTTAAGTATAAATAATTGTTCACAATATATATATATATATATATATATATATATATATATATATATATATATATACATATATTTAATGCATTATATTTAATCTGAATAGGGTTAATTTAGATGCTTGTTTTTTAAACATTTACAGCAATAAATCCAATGATCAGCCAAAAAAGATAGATTTGTTAGATAGTAAATATAAAAAAAAATGTGTTGGCCGGCGAACTTTACTATTTGGCGGGCAAACTCTACTATAGTAAATCAGCATGTAATAGATTTTTATATTTAAAATAATAAGTTATGTCTAATTTATATTTTAAAGTCACATATAATTTTAAAAAAATTAGATATAACTATAAGTGTAATTTTACTTTGATTTTAAGTATATATATTCAATTCATTTGTTTTACTTTCCAAAGAATTGGCTGGTATTAGTCCACAATTCGATATCATGACTAATTTTGTTGATTGTAAGTTTAATAATATCATCGGTTAAAAAATACTTCTCCATTTGTTTTGGACAAAAATTAAAATAATCATTAAATATTTTTAATTTTTAAAAAACATCAATAGTACAAAAATTAAAATAATAAATAGAAATTTAATTATAAAAGAAGAAGGGCAAAATTTTAATTTAATTATAAAAAAATGTTGGCAGGCCGATACTCCGGACTGAATCCAGTTTGCAACCTCTAATTGTCAGCATTATATACCAGCAAGTAATAAGTTTTATATTTATCCACATAAAAAAATTCTTATAGTTGCATCAAAGTTTTTATATTTTATCTCAGAGATGGATATTCATTTATAAAAATCAGAATTATAAAATAATAATAAATAATTATTTTTTTGCAAGGATTTGTTTTCTCAATATATTGAATTTTACAAATTTGTATTTACAAAAATTGAAATCAGATTTAGAAATATAATTATAAAAGTAGAAGTATGAAATTTTAATTTAGTTACAAAAATAAGTTGGTGGGTCAGCCCTGCGGGCCGAGCTCAGTTTACCACCTCTAACTATCAGCATGTAATATATTTTTATATTTATCCAAAAAAAAGTTCTTATAGCCGCATTTAGGTTTTTGTATTTTATCTCAAATATGGACTTTCATTTATTACAATCACATTTAAAAATAATAATAAATAGTTATTTTTTGCAAGGATTTGAGTCATTAGTATTTGAAATTTTACAAAACATTAAAATCAGATTTATGAATTTAATTATAAAGAAAGAAGAATGAAATTTTAATTTAATTATAAAAATATGTTGGTGGGCCGGCCTTCCGGGCCGAGCCCAGTTTGCCACCTCTAACTATTACTATTTAATATATTTTTATATTTATCCACAAAAAAAGGCTCTTATAGTTGCGTCTAGATTTTTATATTTTATCGCAGAGATGAACTTTCATTTATTAGAATTAGATTTACAAAATAATAATAAATAATTATTTTTTTGCAAGGATTTGTGTCGTTAGTATTTGAAATTTTAAAAATTTGTATTTACAAAAATTGAAAACAGATTTAGGAATTTAATTATAAAAGAAGAATAGTGGAATTTTAATTTAATTATAAGAATAAGTTGGTGGGTCGGTCCTTCAGGCCGAACCCAGTTTGCCATCTCTAACTATCAACATGTAATGAGTTTTTAAATTTATCCACACAAAAAATATTATAGTTGCGTTTAGGTTTTTATATTTTATCTCAGAGATGGACTTTCATTGATTATAACCGATTTAAAATATTAATAAATAATTATTTTTTGCAACGATTTGTGTCGATAGCATAACACTTAACTTTTTCAATGCATTATAAAATACACCATTGTTTAAAGGACCAAGTAACACCATTAGGTCTTTCCAAAACAATATGGTATAAGTTGTTAAGAATTATATTTTTATATTTTCTGACAATGATTTGTTTTTTTTCCTTGCCACAATGAGGAAGATATTTTATAGTGAGTCAAATTTAGAATTTAAATTTTAAAAATACAAACCAAGCGTTCAAAAAGCAGTAAATTTTTTGTTTTTAAATAAGACGCTCGAAATCCTTTTTAAACAGATATTAAAATTTAAAGTTTAAATTAGTTAGTTTTTGTGTGAGTGAAATTTAGAATTTAAATTTTAAAAATACAAACCAAGCGTTCAAAAAACAGTAAATTTTTTGTTTTTAAATTAGACGCTCGAAATTCTTTTTATCCTTTTGAAACAGATATTAAAATTTAAAGTTTAAATTAGTTGGTTTTTGTTTGAGTCAAATTTAGAATTTAAATTTTAAAAATACAAATCAAGCGTTAAAAATAAGTAAATATTTTGATTTTAAATTAGACTCTCGAAATCCTTTTTATACAGATATTAAAATTTAAAGTTTAAATTTGAAATGGTCTGAGTCAAATTTATATGAAATGTTTTTGTTGAAAAATAAGTTTGTTGAAAATGTAGAGAAGGAAAAGGGTGTGAAATAAATTTGACTCACTATAAATTGTTAATATTAGGTCTTTCCAAAATAATGTGGTATAAGTTTTTAAGAATTATATGGCTATATTTTCTGACAATGATTTGTTTTTTTCCCTTGCCACAATGAGGAAGATAATTTATAGTGAGTCAAATTTAAATTTAAATTAGTTAGTTTTTGTTTGAGTCAAATTTAGAATTTAAATTTTAAAAATAAAATCAAAGCTTTCAAAAAACAGTAAATATTTTGTTATTAAATTAGACGCTCGAAATCCTTTTTAAAAATATAATAAAATTTAAAGTCTAAATTTGTTAGTTTTTATTTAAGTCAAATTTAGAATTTAAATTTTAAAAATACAAACCAAGCGTTCAGAAAAAAGTAAATATTTTGTTTTTAAATTAGACGCTCGAAATCCTTTTTAACCTTTTTAAACAGTTATTAAAATTTAAAGTTTAAATTAGTTGATTTTTATTTGAGTCAAATTTAGAATTTAAATTTGAAAAATACAAACCAAGTGTTCAATGCAGTATAATGCGTATTTTTTTTTATATATTGTTAATATTAGGTCTTTCGAATTTTGAGATGCATCAACAGATTAGAAATTCTTTTACCCTTTTGTATTATTATTTTGTTTTCGAATTTATTTTTAAAAAAAAATTATGGAATATTCACTTTTTTTAAAGGATATTGATTTCAAAGCTAATTATGATAAATTTAATTAGAAGATAAAAAGCTTCGTCTGCATGTATTATATTTTGGAATTGAAGAGCCATCAATTTCTCTTCTAGTTCATATTCTCAACATGAGCATACAAAATAGAGCTTTTCAATGCTTATTTAAATTGAATTAGGCTAGGCACTTATACAATAGGCACAAACAAAATTAAAAAAATAGAAGGATAAATTAATAATGATAATTAAAGCAAAAAATCCCTAAAAGAAAAATTGCTTTGAAACTATGTTGCTGGGTTGCACTGGTCTAGCATCTGACACTTCAACATTCTTAGAAGAAATAGAAAATGGTTTTATGATGGTCAAAGTAGTATCGTTCCTATCCAACTCATCACTCTCATCGTCACGGTAAGCATATCTGTCAAGAAAAGACATAAATTAAAGAACATCAACAACAATGCGTAACAAATTATGTATGGAGAGGAAGAATAGAAGGGAAAGTTCATCTTGCTCTTGCAGACATTAAAGATAGAAAATAGAAGAACTTTATGATAAAGGAGAAATTTTTACCGTGATGAATTTTGAGATGGTGCTCAAAAAGCACAGATAACACACAGGAGAGAAAAAGACAGAACTTGCCAAAAGGCTGTGATGATCCACACATTATGTCATTGCTTGTTGTATACTTTAAAGTTAAGACATTTTATTATATCATTTCATTCATTCATGATATTAGCATATGGAGAAAATACTTGGAGAAGAAAAGCAGATAGAGATGAATGTCATACCTTCCTTTGAGGAAGTACAAAAGCAATATATTCCACATCATCCCGTCAGTTTTGTTCTACAACAAAGCTGTAAAAATAAAAATAAAAAAATATTACATGTTCATGTGATAGCACAACAATCTGAGAAAATGAAGAAGATAAACACATAGATAAGAGAAGAAATATGTGCACATAAGTTAATTAACAAATAAAAAACCAAGAACACATATCCTATTTATACACAAAATATTTGCATTTTTTACAAAATATTTTTGTTTTTTTAAAGATTATTTTTAACAAAAAAGTAATGGGATAATAAATGAGCTGTCTGCCACCAACATTTGTTCAAATGTTTTCCCACCCTTTAAAATTCAAATTCAAATTAAAAATTAAAAATTAAAAATTCAAATTCAAAATTGAAAATCAAGATTTCAAAAAGTAGTGGGACATTAAATGAGTTGTCTGCCACCAACAATTGTTAACATATTTTTTCAAGAGGCAGGATCCTTTGACACCAGTGTCAAACTTAAAGTTTGACACCTCATCTTAGAACCGTTAGATCAAAAAAGATCAACGATTCTGATTTGTAAGCATATGACACCATCGATCTTTTTTGATCTAACGGTTCTAAGATGAGGTGTCAAACTTTAAGTTTGACACTGGTGTCAAAGGATCTTGCCTCTTTTTTCAATTGAATTTAATTACAGATTCGATTTTATTTAATATATTTTTATTTTTATTCTTTTTTACCAAAGAAGGAAAGATTTTAAATATTTTGTAGTGTGAACATAAAGCTGAAAGTGAAGGAGAAAATGACACGTCAACAAACTTGCCAAAGAATGGGTTTCCTTTAGAATATTAGATTATTTCATTTTGATTATCATATTTTTAAAGATGTGCTTTTAAAAAAAATGATTATATACGATTTAGATGTTGGCCTGGACACGAAGGTGAAAACCTTCAAAGCTAGTTTGGATACAATTTTTGTCAGACGTCATGTTTGAATCTATTTAGATTCTTTTAGTTGCTCCTAAGAATCAATTATGAGATTTTATTTTGAAAGTTGGATATCAGATATCTACAAGTAACAACCAAAAATGATTTATAGCTAATGGGCAAAAACACTCGATATGCAAGTTGTAAAAATCTATTCTATGGACTTAAGCAAGCATCCAGGTTATAGAACATCAGGTTTGATGAAGTTATCAAAATTTTGATTTTGAGAAATCATGATGAATGGTGTATATTTGTATGTAAAGGATCCAAGGGGAGGCAATAACTTTTGTGGTACTTTATGTATATGATATACTTCCAATTAGAAATAACACAGAGGTAATACAAAGCGTAAAGAATTGGCTAAGTTAGCATTTTGGTATGAAAGTATTGGAGAAGATAATTATATTCTTGGTATAAAACTCTTATGAGACCGGAAGAATAAGTTACTGGCATCACCTTAGGTTACTTACATTGATAAAACTCTTGCAAAAAATTTACATGAGAATTCTAAGTGGGAAATTATGTCTCTCAGACATAGAATTCATCTTCCTAAGGAGTAACCTCTGAAGACTCCTGAGAAGGAAGATTACATGAGTAAAATACCATATGTTTTGGCAACAGGTAGTCTCATGTATACCATGTTGAGCATTAAACCATACATCTATCATGCAGTGGGAGTAGTGAGACGACACTATTCTTGTCCTAAATTAACACTAGGTTGTTGTTAAGCATGTACTCAAGTATCTTCGGAGAACGATAAATTATATGCTGGTATATTATAGTGGAAGTCTAGAAAAGCTAAGCTTTCACAAATTCTATTTTTAAGTGGATATGTACTTAAGAAAATCGACCTCGAGCTATGAGTTTTTCCCCCATTAAATTAAGGTAGCATTAGAGGTGAATCTTGAAGACTCGGTTACTAAGAGTTTGCCTGAACTTATGTTCGAGAGGCATGTTACTTCTTTGGCTCTGACGAGGATCCCAAACTTGCGTTAAGCGAGTGAGAGATATTGTCTTCGTTGTACTATTGGAGTAAGACAATAAAATAATATAATCATTTTCTGAATTTTACAAGTAATATATTATTCATTATTTTGTACACACAATTTATAAACATTAAGGTCCGGATCAATTATATAGTATATGATTATTTGTATACGTTTATGGAGGACATTATCATAGGTTCTTACAATTGATGAATTGGTTCATAACAATTAAATAAAATTGAACGTTTATTTAGGCTGCAATATTTTATGAAATGATTTTTTCCCAATCATTGCAAAATATTGGTGCGAATTAACATCCACATTGAAAGGATCAAGAAGAGATTTGATTAAGGTTGTTTTTCTGTCATAAGATATCAAATCTCTAGTTAATTATAGTTATGTGATTGCTCTCAATCATGAGTTTATTATAAATAGGTAATTAAATAGTTTTCATTCTTTGATCTACCAACGAGTGAGGTCCAATCTTTTGACAGCTAATAACTCGATATTTTGAGAGTGGAATTATTTGATTATCAGTATTTATGAAATAGACGATATGGAATTTGTAGGAAATGCCCCTTGATATGTTTTAGTACTTGGATATTGAAGACACTAGACAACGTATGTAATCCATTAGAGAAACTATCACAGTTAAGGGAATAAATAATTGATTGAGTAATAGAAACCTATCAATCAATTATTGACATTCTACAAATGGAGATGCATAATCATGTTATATATATTATTAATCTTGGAGTTCAAGTTCGAACTTTTAGTTGAATAACACTGAATTAGATAATCATTTGTTGATTATCAAAAGACTTAATTAATAACAGCTGGTAGAATCCCAGGCTAGCTCAAGATAACGGACGTGGTAATTTCAGTTAATGACAACTAATGAGTTACATGATCTTGGGCTTTGGGCTCAAGTTTGTACTCAAGATTAAGTGGAACATTTTTGGATTTTTCTTTTTCACTAAAGCCCAATTGGGCTTGGTATGTAAGAAGAGCCCTAGAAATCTAAAGCTCATTCAGCTTAGTGATAGAATTTCTTGGAACCCATATTTATTCTACACTTAAGGGGCATTTGGTAGAGATTTTTTTTTTTATTCGGGAATCATGATTTCCAAGAATATGGTGGAAAATTGAATTTCTCGGGAACGTTACTAAAAAGTTATTTGGCGGACCAAAATTTTCTCAAGAATATTAGATCAATTTTTATGGTTCTATATTTGGTTGATTTTAAAATATTGTTGGGAATGTGAACCGAATTTAAAAAATTAACCTTAAACCTCTCTTTTTTTTCTTAGGTTATTTGACCTCAACTCTATCTCCATCAAACCCCTCCATTTTCATCTTCTGAATCTAATAGGATATTGGCTTCATCAATATCAACAAGTGATTATTCATGGTTGGAATTGGATTTATGTTCTCGTTGCTGATGCAGGAAGCTGAGCTCACCAATGTCAATTTCCCTGAATTCCCTAACGAGTTCAGTGTCTAAATCACTGTTCCCATGACTACTCAGATCAAGATTAATGAATCAAATATCCTCTATGCTTTTTTCTCTTTGAATACATGGATTCCGATTTAGACTTTATCATTTTTTGGGATGGGTTCACTTCTAACCTCCACATGGTTCCATTCATTTTATAAAGACACTTCATCCAACTCAGTATCTTCAGGTTGCATACCAAAAAGATATGTATGAAATATTTCCAGCTCTTCAGGCCAATCAGTTTTGAAACCTTTGTTGCCATTGATGATCACAGTGGATGCATCCCAATCGGAGTTATCCAGAACAATACAGAGAGCAATGGCAGGAAACTTGTTACGAAACCAGAATAAAATATGTCGTCCCCTACTGCTGCGGTGCTCAAACCACGAAGGAATCCCTTCAATTCCACAAAAAAAATTAAATTACATCTCTTATATCAAGTGAGAAAGACAAGACAAGAAGTTGGAAACAAAAAAGATTCAATCGAGCAATTCACGCAAAGACAAGGTACAGAGGGTAAATTTCCCATTGTGTGGGATTTCTAAAATAACACATGTTGGATGGTATTATGGGTTGGCAATTTTTTATGTAATTGAAAATCCTGAGAATGTAATTTTGCCAGGAAAATTTTGCACTTCCCTTTTCCAATATGGGAATATCAGATTGCGAGGGTCACTTTCCTGGAAAATAAATTTTTCCCACCTACCAAACACCCCCTTATAGTCATCAGCCTCTCAGAGGTGGTCTTCACTTGGTGGTTGTAGAGGCTGAAGTAAGGTCATCTTCACAATAGTGAGAGAGCGCCCAAACACTGTCCCCTTCCCCCTTGAGAGATAGGCTGGAAAGTCTACCGCCAACTAGTTACAAGGTGATTGTTTGTGCTGTGATGGAGACGAGATCAGCTCATAAGGAGACTTTACACATAAGGAGGTCGCTCATAGATCTGCGCTCCGAGAGGTATGCCCTATGTGCTTATGAGGCGATGATAATTCGATAAGCATACAAATGTACTAAGTCCTTACATCGCTTCCCACAAGTTCATGCCTTCTACATTTTATATAAATACACCGCTCTTGTGCTCTTTTAGAAGTTGAGAAAAGAGAGAAAATTAGTTCATGAATAAAAAAATTTAGAGGTGGCAAAATGGGTCGGCCCACCCTGACCTGCCGCTTGAATATGGGTTGAAAATCAACCCACCCTATTTTGCGGTGGGTAGGAGAAGGTTATATTTATAACCTATTTTCGTTTACAACTTCTTACAATCATATCTTAACTGTTGATTTCCGTCAATCAACGATTAAGATTTTCACAAATTAAATTTATTAATTAATTATTAATTCACAATAAATGACAATCATTGATTGACGAAAATCAACGGTTAAGATATGGTTGTAAGAGTTTGTAAACTATTTGGGTTGTAAATATAACCTCTCCCATTTTATAATATTAATTATTTTTATTTCACACTTCCCTTAATTTTTTTCCAATCTCAAGTCTAAATGTATGTTAATATTCAATTAAACATTCTTTAAGAACTTATTTTTGTCTCCATATATAGATAAAGTTTGTCATAAATAAAGATTTTATTTTTTATTTTTTCTAGCAAGTGCTAAGATAAAAAAATTTGGATATTACAAAAGCTTAAAAACAAGTAAAATATTACCTAATAGTAAAAAAACAAAAAACAAAAAACAAAAAAAATAAACTGACTCAGCGGGCCAACCCGCCCCGACCCGCCGCCAATCCATTTTAACTCCCAATTCGACAGGCGGGTTGGGATAAGTAACTCAACCCGTCCCGTTTTGACGGATTGGTGGATTGACCCGTTGAACTCAACTTATATTGCCACCTCTAAAAAAATTGAGGTGTTTTATCATGAGACCATGCACCTTGATACATTAGGCAAAGTCATTATAGAAAAAGACAAACACGGATCCGCACAAAAAAAAAAAAAAAAAAAACTCTTGGCATTTATTTTCAGCATTGCTCTAGAAAATTGGAAGTTCGCATTTGTGTGATCCAAAAACTATGATGATAGTAGTTTGAGAATAAGCAATTTCATTTTGCATGCAACTTGTTGTTCACAAATTAATAATTTGGCACATTTATCACTGCCGTAAGAAAAGGGGGAAAAAAGAAAAAAAGAAATGATGCTTCGTTAATCAATGATCAAGGCTAGCATTATCAGTAGAGAAATACTTTAAAGGGAAAAAATTATTAATTACCATCTACCAAAGGTGAGGAAATGATCTTCTGAGCAATTTTAGTGTTATTATTCAAAGTGATTTCATCCACATACTTCAAGAACTGCTCCACAGGTTTCCTGAAATGGGTGACAAATTCTTATATTGCAATTTACAAACAAAGAATTACGCTTCCGTTCTAGAGTTAAAAGTATTGTGAATAGATTATTCACAAATATTTCTCCACTTGATTATGTTTACCTAAGGGGCTAATGGTAAGTAGGCTCTAAACGTTTGAGTGTGTATTTTTTTTTTTTGGAGAAGGGGGGGAGGGGTTTGATATTGGAGGTAACCTATCCTTACTATATCATCTTACCCACCAAAAAAGACACAAAAGAAGCAACGGGATGTAAGTGAAAAAAAAAATCTTAAAGATTTTTTGGGATTGATTGTTTACCTTCCTATATCGTCTGACGCAATCATCTGCAAAAATGATGATTTTTAAGCATACATGAACCATAGGAAATCTAATCAATCCCATTTTTCCTTTAGAATACAACATAAGATAGAAAGAGAATGGAAACCCACAAGAAGACAGAAGCATGCAATTACACTATAATCACATACTTTAAGGGCCTGTTTGATGTGACGTATAAGGCCTGATAGTATAAGCTTATACTATACGTTATGATATTTTTAGTTGTTTGGTGTGACCATCGTATAGTATAAGCTTATACAGCAGGATCCCTTAATACATCAAAACGATGTATAACTTAATCCGGCCTAAGGAAGAGGGATAAGGCCTGATAAAAAGTTGGTGTATTAAAATCGTTGACCAGTGACCAGTGTAATTCTCAAAAATTAATATATTATTTTAATGTTAATATAGTAAAATAAAAATTAATTTTTCAATATATTAATTTTTAAAATATTGAATATTATTATTTTTACAAAAATTAATTTATGTTTTGGATACACTGATCAATAAATTTTTATAAAATTTAATATCATATGACATTTTTTGAAGAATTATATAAATTCTTTATTAAAAGATATTTATTTTTATCCTATATAGTATTATATAGTGCATTATCAAATACTAGATGATATTATCTTATACAATATATTCTTTTATACAATACCGTGCCAAACGTTGGATAGTATTAAAATTCAATCAGGTCTTATACAATCAGACCTTATACTATCAGGTCTTATACTATTAGGCCTTATCCTATACTATACACCAAACATGCCCTAAGAGCTTAGGTGAGGACGGGGACGGTTGCTAAGCCAGACATGAAAATTTGTGTGTTTGAAGTGTACAGTTTCAGGGGCGATGCAATTGCTAATAGTTTTTTTTTTAATATTTTAATCGGTTCATCGCTTCGCGATTAGTTTGTTTTGGAGCAGGTCCAAGATTAAACCTTTAAACCCTTTAAAAAAAAATTGAATATAATCCAACACATACTCTTATTCTACCTATACGCCAAGTGAGCTATTAGTAATTGCTAATAGATCTTTGGTTTCTATATCGACAAGTTTTGCACAAAATCATGGCTCTATATCCACAAAATAGAAAATTTGTCAACTTCAGCTAAACATAGTAGACAGGGAGTATTAAAAGTGGAAAAAAAAATTGACAGGAAAAGAAAACTTTTGAGAGAAAAGAAGGAAAATAAAGCTAAAAGGAGTCTCATAAATTTCCCTAAATAACATTTAGATAAATTTATAAAAGAAAATAATAATAATTATAGTAATCTTATATTATAAAGGAATTCCATTCTGGGGAAACCTTGCTGACGTGTCGCACTGTGGTTCAATTTCACCAATGTGTTCACACTACAACATTTAAAAAAGTTTCCTTTAATGGTAAATCGGTGAATATAATAAATACAAAAAAGAATTATATTTTCAATTGACAGGATTTGTTACTTTAAATCAATGGTCAAGATTGCTTATTCATTGGTTTATAACTACTAAATCACTCTTTGTCGTCATCTTTGTTTTTTAAATAATTGATGTTGATCATGTAATCTAATCGCTTTTTTTAACGTTTATTCAGTTTAATTCAAATCTTTACGTTTTTTGAAAAAAAAAAACAGGATATTCATTGTTATTAAAACAAATGACTGTTTTATTCCATGAAATGACTGTTAAAAAATGGGATATTCATTGATTTATAACTACTTAATCACTCTTTGTCGTTATCTTTGTTTTTTAAATCTTTATTCAGTTTAATTCAAAAACTTCACATTTTTTAAAGAATACAACTCTATTTACTCGGAAAAAAATAATTAGTAAAAAAAAAATTATACATATCCCGACCTTTGTTCCTTATTTTCAGATTTTTAAATTTGAATCTTTTATTAACCTCTTGATTCAGTGGAATCAGGTATGAGTGTTTTGTTATTAGAAAAAACTTCTGTTTTATTCCATGAAAATCTCATTTATAACTACTAAATCACTCTTTTGTCGTCATCTTTGTTTTTTAAATAATTGATGGTTATCATGTAATCTAATCGTTTTTTTTAACCTTTATTGAGTTTAATTCAAATCTTTACGTTTTTTGAAAAAAAATGGGATACATTGTTATTAAAACAAATGACTGTTTTATTCCATGAAAATCTCATTTATAACTACTGAATCACTCTTTTGTCGTTATCTTTGTTTTTTAAATCTTTATTCAGTTTAATTCAAAAACTTCACATTTTTTAAAGAAGACAATTCAAAAACTATAAATCACTCTCATTTATACAATTCCTGATACGCATTATTCTTCAACGTCGGTGATTGCTTCTCTGTTTTTTCTTCTTACACAAAATATGAGTTCAAAATATGATTTTCTGAAGGATGTTAATCCTGCCAAGGAGGACTGGAGGATTAAGGTGAAGGTGGTTCGGACTTGGAAAGTTCCTAACTTTCAGCGTAAAAATTTGGAGGACAATCTTGAAATGGTTTTATTGGATGAACAGGTTGTGTTCTGTGTTTTAAAAATCTTCCATCTTTGTTTTGATCATTTTAGTTAACGTTGTTGACATAAGTTGGCTCCATTCTTTTGTAGGGTGGTAGGATCCACGCCACTGTCAAAGGTACCTTGCAGGTGCGGAATAAAATCAACGAAGGAGAGTGCTATTTTATAAAAAAAATTTGGAGTTGGATTCAATAGCGATGTGTTTAGGCCAACCAAGCATCAGTATCGTTTGTCTTTCAACTTGAGGACTGATGTTAAATCGATTGTTGTTTCTGATATTTGTGCGAGTGATTTTGATTTTGTTGATTATAACATCATTGAGAAAGAAACGTCTGACTCCCCTTATTTAGTCGGTAATAGATTCTTCCTCACTGTTATCCTTTTTTTAATTATTGCGGGTTTTATTTTTTTCCCATACTCTTTGCTGCCTTTTTTTAATTTTTAAACGTCATTGGTTTATTCTGTATCATGACTATTTCCTTATTTTTAAACTCTTTGCGGTTATAGTTTTGTGTTTTTAATGTTTTGTCACGAGTAATCTTATTCTGTATCATTATTTTTTTCATTAACTGTGTTTTTTATGTTTCTGTATTCGTTTTTTATTATTGCATAATTTTTTTCACAAACTCTTTGCTGCGTTTTTTTTTTGTAGACGTCATTGGTTTAATCTCAGGAATTGGGAAAGTTTGTGATCGTGTGGTTTCTGGTAGGAAGACAAAAATGGTGGTGTTGGAGCTTGACGACCTGAGGTACTTACAAATGTTTAGTTAAATGAATTATTTTTGTCCAGCTCTGTTAGCTTATATTTTACGCGTATTAACGTTGTGCTTGCTGCAACTCACGTGTAGGGGTCATAAGTTGGAGTGCACTTTGTGGGAGCATTATGTGGATGAGGTCCAATCTTTTTTGGCAGACAACGACGATCCTCATAACGTCCTGATAGTCCAACTGGGAAGGATTAAGTGTTTTAGAGGTATGTTTTTTCCAAACAACGTTGTTTTAATTTTTGCTTTTATAATCAGTTTTTATGCACGTTATTTTAATTAATTTTGCTTCTGTATTCAATGTTTATCTGAACCTTTTAACTCAATAGGTAAGGTCGGGATAACAAATACAAAATATACAACAAGGATTGTAATGGATTCAAAACTGAATGAGATTGTTGAGTTCAAAAAACGGTGTGTACCTTCTTTCTTCAGCTCATTTATTCGGTTATTGATTAATGGATTTTCATATTTTTTTGATTTTTTAATTATTAATTTTTGCGTTATAGTCTCTCGATTGATGGTGTGGAAAGTAGTACAAGGATGACTCAATTGTCTACTCAGTCATCCTATTCTTTCGAAAATGATTTTCTTAAGGAGACTGAAAAAAAGTCTATCAGTGATGTGAAACTTTGTGTTGAGGTAAATGTTCAAATTTTATTTTTACTTTTCTTTAATTTTTACTTTCCTTTAATTCTGTCAATTTTGTATTGATGATATTTTATGTTAAACTGCGATTGCTTTAATTAAGGTAACTACCTGCATCACATACGGGACTATAAAGGCAATTGAGAGCAAATACAACTGGTGGTACAAGTCATGCAAAAAGTGTCCATTTTCCGTTTATGAGGATTTTGAGAAGTGGTATTGTAAGAACTGCCAAAAACATTGGGAAGATTATTATCCGAGGTAAAATATTCTTCTTAGTTTATAACCTGTCTTTAATCCGTATCATTCATGTACGTTGCTGATATACAATTTCGCAAAACTCCAGATTTAGTGTTCAGGTCAGAGTTGTGGATAACACAGATTCCGCATCCTTTATTCTGTTTGATCGCGACTGTGTGTCTTTGTTGGGAATGAGTGCTGCTGAATTGCGCGAGCTGCATTTCAAGAGGGTTTGTTTTTTAATTGCTGTGTTATGGTTAAAATGTATTTTTTGTCGTTTTGTGCTCTCTGTTTGCGCTGTCTATGTTCTGTTCTTTTTTTTTTAGAATAATTTTTTTTCCCTTTTCATTTTTTTTAGGGTGCCGATTTGGATCAATTTCCAAATGAGTTAAATGTTCTGAATGAAAAGTCAATGTTGTTCAAGATAAATGTTAAGCAAAAGGATTTGAACACAAATAGTGAGCCCAAATATCAAGTTTCCAAAATTTGTATCAGCGAAGACATAATCTCAGCGTTCATTAAGTCTCTTATAGATCCAAATGTATGCTGCTTATATATTTCTTTTAGATAACTATTTTTCTTATACATTATATTTACTGTTGTTGGTTGTTGTCTATCACAGGATGAAGCAAATTTCGATAATGCACGCGAAAATGAAGTTGTTTCGTCGGAACTGGAAAAGGCTGCGGTGAGCTATGAATTCGATTTAGATTCATGTTATTAAAAATATATAAATACATATTTGACATACCTTTTTTATATGAAAAAAAAAACAAAAAAAAAACACAGGATGTTGAAAGTCAGACCTGTGACAGTGCTGACGTTAGTGATGTCTCTCTGACGATGTTGACACCTGTGCTCACTTCTCATGATTCCATTGCTGGAGAATTTAAATTTTCAGCTGTTCGGCCGACAAAGAAAATAAAGCTTGAAAAGGAGTTACGTACTGTGGTTCTTATATTTTTATTTAAAATTCATTTGTGTTTATATGTATTTTTTCTTACGCGAAGTGAAAACAGTGATAATTTATTTTTTCTTTATTTTTTTAAATAGATTTGATGCAGAGGCAGATGAGAGTACGCTGTAGATTGGGCTGCTGTGACTGAAGAGTGTTATTTTGCGTCTTGGGACATGATGTTTATTTGACAAACTCTTGCATAGACATTTTTTTTGTTGGAGTTACATCTTTAAGTGTTTGCATCTTTTTTAACTTACGTTTATTAAATGTCCAAGTTTGTGATGTTTTGCTATGTTGAGTACAACAAAAACAAAATGTTACGTGGTGTTTATTAATGTATTCGTTTGCGCTTTTCTTTTTAAGAAAAAAAATAATTCATTGTTTGTGTAAGGGATATAATTCACTCTTTTATTTTTATTAACGTTAATAACTGGAATTCAAGCAAATTTTAACTTTAATTATATTAACCTTATTAACTTCAATTTCCTTTGTTTACATCTCTGTTTATTTTTTAACTGAACCGAATGTAAGTAGGTTCTAATCGTTTTGTTTTTTTAATCTTTAATCAGTTTAATTCAAAAACTTTACATTTTTTAAAGAATACAATTCTATTTGCTCGAAAAAAAATTAATTAGTAAACAAAAATTATGCATATCCCGACCTTTGTTCCTTATTTTCAAATTTTTAAATTTGAATCTTTTATTAACCTCTTGATTCAGTTGAATCAGGTAT